>NC_079443.1:25134944-25214677 GCF_903798145.1 Danio aesculapii | reverse complement strand
AGAGACCGTGTCTCTGTGGTTCAGTACAGCAGAGACCCAGAGGCTCATTTCTATCTGAACACATACTCAAGAAAGGAGGATGTTCTTGACATGGTCAGGGGTTTGAGACACAAAGGAGGGAGACCCTCAACACGGGGGCAGCTCTGCAGTACTTGAGGGACAATGTCTTCACTGCCTCCTCTGGAGGCAGACGTGCAGAAGGTGTTCCTCAGTTGCTTATTCTGCTGAGTGGCGCAAGGTCATTTGATAATGTTTACACTCCTGCATCATCCTTAAAGAAGATGGAAGTGCTTATCTTTGCGATAGGGTCAAGGAGCTCAGACAGCCAGGAACTCCAGAGAATCTCCCATAAGCCTAGTTATGCACTGTCAATGAGAGAATTCAGTGATCTTTCCACTGTCCAACAGAAGCTTTTATCAAACATTAACACAGCACTTGTAGAAGTTACATCAATACCTACAACAGTAACAGGTAAGAATCAATGCTTGTATTGCTTTTAGTCTTTACTTTCCAGTTTTTGTTGTTGTTGCTGTTTGAACTAGATCACTATTTGTTTAAACTTATTTGCATATAGTACTGTATATTTACCTTTTTCTAAAACTATTGATGTTCCTTAAATCTTTAGCTTGTTGTAAAGAAATGTGATTTATCAATTTCAAGGAGGTATTTTTCAAAGATTTGTTTACAACTGTGAACCTCAATTTTATATTGGTCCAACATATTTTTATATTGGTTGTAAATAAGTCTCATCATACAACCACCTTTCACACCTTAGCAACATGATTGACACCAAGTAAGCCTAGTTTTCTTAAAAAATGTTTTTTTCAGTCTCATGATGTTGTTTACCTAGTTTTACATGTCAAAGACAAATTTCCATAGGAACAAGTATAATTATCCTCATCCTGTTCTTGATGTATTTCATTCATTCATTCATTCATTCGACTTAGACCTTCATGTATCAGGGGTCACCACAGCGGAATTAACCATCAACTATTCAGGCATATGTTTTACGGAACGGATCCCCTTCCAGCCGCAATCCAATACTGGGAGACACCCATGCACCCATCCTCCTCTCTCATTCACACATTATGGCCAATTGTGTTAAAACACCTTTCAGATTTTTTATTATACCTTTTATAAGATTCTATTTTATACATTTTTGCACTGGGTGGTGGTTTTGATGTACTGCGCCTTTAAGGCTAGTCCTCCCCGCCCACCTTTTCTATGTGCCTTTCTGTGTGCCTTAATCCTTGGCTGCGTCAGGCAACAAACAGACATAAAGGAAGCAGATCACATGTAGCGTTTGTGAGAAATACTACAGTAAGAACTTTACCAATGAGTATTTGATGCATGTGTTGTGTTAAGTTACAACGATGAGTCACACACAATGTCCTTACAAAGTTCACGCGAGCACACACACAGACACACACACACATACATACGCAGCACTGACATGATACGCACATACATACAGTCAGCGCGCTTTACCTTTGCACTCCTTTTGCACACAAATGTGACAGGATACAGGTTAATCTCCACTGCTGCATGGATATCTGTTATGTTAATGTACAAAATAAACCTGATTTAACGTCCACAAACCGGGATTGAAGCGTCTTCTTTCATAATTGTTCTGACTCGAGGCTGTGCTGATGAAGTAAAGCTGAAGTAAATCACTGTAATTCATTACACACATGCACTGTTTTAAAACATTTTAAACTTGTAAAACTCACTCTTCTTGATCACATTTGATGACGATTGATGATCCTAGCAAACTGAACAGACCTTTTATTCCCGGTTACTTTGCGCTCGTCTTCTCTTGTTGATATAATTATACACGTGACTACCGGGACATGTTACACACCTTTCAATCAATTCGGTGGGCGGGGGGACCGCACTCCTACGTCAAGTTGCGGTTGGTCTAAAAACCGCTCCAATTGGTCCACCGATTTTATGTTGTTAAATTGAAAAAAAAGGACTCTGTGTGTTCATATCACCCCAATATGACCGCCTATACACTATACCTACACATATTTCTGTCTAAACAGCTTGAAAAGTAGATTTTTCACTATAGGTGCCCTTTAAAGTGGTTTGGAAATGTTTTTATTTTTATTTTAATTTTATTAAAAATAAAAAACCTGAAAAATTACATGTACATAAGTATTCACAGCCTTTGCCGTGGAGCTCTAAATTGAGCTCAGGTACATTCTGTTTCCACTGATCATTCTTGAGATGTTTCAGCATCTTACTATCCATTCAAAATCCAGGGAGATACCTCAAGTCATTCAATCAGAGAGTACAAAATGTTTGTTAGGCTAAATTAAATTGTGAGGCAATGAAGGTTTTACCTTTGCTGGTCCAAAACTCTGGAACAGCATTCTCATTTCTATTTAGACTGCCTCTACAACTCTTGCAGGCAAACTTATAACCCATCTTTTTTTTCTCTGGTTTTTATGTGCAGTTACTTTTGCTATGTCAGATTTTCTGCCATGGAGTTATTTATGTTGCTCATTATATTACTGTTTGTTGATATTTGTTAGATTGTACAGCAGTTTGGTCAACAACATTTTTATGGGTGGTATATAAATACAGTAAAAACGTTTTTTTAATAAATATTTATAAATGCACATCATGTGTTCACTTTTTTTGTAAATAGCATACTTAGATCCATGAGTTCAGTTTTTAAATTCAACATAGCAACGTTTTTTTTTTGTGTGTGTGTGTGTGTATAACACTATTCATGTCTTTGTTTTTTCTGTCTGTGTGCATATTTAAATGCAGGCCCTCACGCTGTCAGAAACATTTTATATCAAATGTGGTTTTATCTTTTTTTAGTGGAGTCTGAAGGACCCAAAAAGGACATCATCTTTCTGATTGATGGCTCTGAAGGTGTTGGCAGAGAATTCCCAATTATCCAGGAGTTTGTGCGCAGGGTTGTGGAGAATCTCAATGTTGGTGAGAACAAGATCCGAATAGGTGTGGTCCAGTATGGAGATTTTCCAAATGCAGACATATACCTCAACTCACATAGGACTAAAGAAGGTGTTCTAAATGGCATCAAGGAACTCAGACAACTTAAGGGGAGACAGCGGAACCTTGGTCAGGCCATTGACTTTGTTAGTCGTGAAGTTCTGGCTTCTGGACGTGGTGGAAGAAAAGAAGAAGGAGTTCCACAATTTGTTGTTGTGGTTTCAGGAGGAAAAGCAACAGACAGAATAAGACCACCTGCAACAGCACTGAAACAATCAGGGATCATCCCCCTTAGCATAGGAACAAGAGATGTGGGCACTCAGGAATTGCAAGTGACATCCTATGTTCCCAGATTTGCTTACTCAGTTGATGACTTGCCTGGACTTTATACAATTCAGGAAACTCTTATCAACACCCTGACCGAGCTATCTAGTGAGGAGTTAGCTAAACTGCGCCCCATATACCCTACAGGTAACGGTAATTGTTTGTTTTTTGTTTGTTTGTTGTTGTTGTTTTATGGGTGGCTGTAGCTGTAACACTGTTGAAAAGACCAGCAGAAATTTCAGTCCAGGCTCATTGTGAATATGTGCACAGATCTACAGTAATAAACATTGAAACCAAACCAATAGTTTTTTCAAGCAAACATAGGTGCACTGCAATCATGTAATTTTACTTTAATTTTACAGCTTTAATTTTAGCTTTAATCTCTTTTGTAAACTGTGCTTCATTGAACTTGAACCAAAGGACTCTGTATCACAAGTACAAATTATACAAAATGAGCTACAAAGCAAAGTAACCACATTTCATTACAAATTGAAGACATTGTTAAGTGGTTTGCTGTATTTATTTGGTACTGTGTAAAGAACTGCAGAAATACAATCTTTTGATCATCATTATGTCCCTATAAATATCATCATAATGGGGGAAAATGTTAATTACGTTTTTTGTGGTTTCACAAAATTGTAGGCTGAAGCATGTATTTTCAATGAGCGTGTCTTCCCAAATATGCATGTCTATATTGATTCATATAGATTGCAGTGGTCATGAAATGCATAAAATTTGATTTCTTAATTTTATTTAAGGGTCAGTTTCTTTGAACCAAAAACCTTTTTTTCGTTATAAATGATTATTTCACTTTCTTTTTGTGAACATGTCAATACAATGTTTCCAGTGAAATTACTGTTTTAATTAGCTATTGCTTTTTGTATAAGAAAAAGACAATTGTGTAAAATCTGCCAGACAGATTAAGATTTACTACCAAAATGCAACAGACCGCAGCTAATATTAAACTAAGTGTGGTCAGCTTCTCCGTCAATGTTATTGTTTTTAGAAAATTCTTGCCACAGCACCTTAAATACACAACCTTAGAAAAACTAAAAGAAAAACTTAGAAAACCTTAGAAAACCTAAAAGTCAGATGCCACAATTGTCACGGATTGGTCAGGCTCTCACGATCCCCACTCACGAAGATCACCATCACCTGACTTCTAATGAGCACACAGCTGCATCACATTCACGAGCACCAGATAAAAGCACAGCACTCCAGTCGCTCATTGTCCGGGCTCGTCTCGACGAAAGCGGACAACTGAGCGACCACTCAGCGTAGTCATCCTCAGCTAAAACAAACGCTTTACTTACCTGTTCTCTTTGTATTCCTCCTAGTCTTCCTGGTCCACCCGAATCGTCCTGTCTTCCAGTCCTTCCAAGTCTGTGTCATCCTCTGTCAGCTGTATCTGGTGTGTGCTGTCCATCCTCGTGTATTCCTGTTACCCAGCCACGGAGGAAAAGACCCCAACATCATTCCTGATCCTCCTGGCTATCCTTCATGTGCTCCTTGTTGTCATTTAATAAACACCCTAACGTTTCCTTACCTCTGTCTCCTGTCCGCTTCATAACAGAAGCCCGGACCCATAACGACGACAACATGAGCACCCCCGATCACTTTCAAGAGCTGGTGGACCAGTTGAAGCGGATTCTACAGCCACCAGCTCCACTTTCCAACGCACCACCAGCACCGAGCACTTCCGCCTCCACAGTTTCTTCTTCGGCCCTTCCTTCCAGTCCCATGGCCCGACCAGCGCCCTACTCAGGCGGAGCGGGGGAGTGCAATGGTTTTCTGTTACAATGTTCCCTCATATTCGAAATGCAACCTTCTCTATATCCCACAGATAAGTCAAAGATCGCCTACATCGTATCACTACTCTCTGGGCCTGCACTTAAATGGGCTGAGACGATCTGGAACCAAGCCGGGCCGGTCATGAATTCCATCACTACCTTCACGGAGTATTTCAAAGAGGTGTTTGGACGTTCTGATGGGGAAGTAGCCGCTGGAGAGCAGCTGTATCATCTAAAGCAAGGTACTCTATCTACACAGGAATATGCTCTCCGGTTTCGCACTCTAGCAGCTGCAAGTGGATGGAATGAGAGATCGTTGTTGACCACGTACCGGCTCGGCTTGGAACCCACTCTCCGAATCCAGCTGGCCACATTAGATGATACTATGGGTCTGGAGAGATTCATCCAACATTCTCTCCGATGTTCCGATCGTCTCCGTTCCTATCAACAGGACACCATCACCCCCTCGTCTGCACTCCTCCAATCGCCTGAGTCAACAGCCTCTCCAGAACCAGAACCCATGATAATAGAGTCTGGAAGACTGACATCAGCGGAACGACAGAGGAGGCTGACCCGGGGTCTGTGTCTATACTGCGGTGTCAGTGGACACACCCGTATGGAGTGTCCCCTTCGTCCCATTCGGACTTCAGTGAGTGTATTCAGTACGAATATTGAACAATGTAAACCACTTACTACCACCGTACAAATAACTACTGCCTCTATTTCTCTCCTTGTCACAGCACTCATCGACTCCGGGTCAGCAGGGAACTTCATCTCCCAATCCCTCTGTCGTCAACTCCACCTACGTACTGAGGCGTCCTCGCATATATACCAGATACAACCGATAACCCAGTGCACTCGATCTTCGACCCGTATCCATCGACAATGCGAAGACATCCTTCTTCAAGTGGGGTTGTTACATCAAGAGAGGATTCAATTTCTGGTTCTGGAGGGTGCAAATATGGACATCATTCTAGGGCGCCCGTGGCTGGTGAAGCACGATCCCATCATCTCTTGGGGCACAGGAGAGATAAAGAAATGGGGATCTGGATGTACACCTACCTGTTTTCCAAATCTCCCTCTTCAAGGTCGGAACCCCATTTCTTTGTTTACAACATCGGTCGAGAGTCCTCCTGAGAAGCAGTCTATCCACATTCCTAAGGAGTACAGCTCCTTTCATGATGTCTTCTGCCCCAAGAGAGCTTCCCAGCTACCGCCGCATCGGCCATGGGACTGCGCGATCGACCTAGTTCCAGATGCCCAGTTGCCAAGAGGTAGGATCTACCCGCTCTCGCTTCCAGAGAATCAGGCAATGGAAGATTACATAAGGGAGGCTCTGAGTCAGGGGTACATACGTCACTCAAAATCACCAGCCGCCTCAAGCTTCTTCTTTGTGGCCAAGAAGGACGGAGGGCTGCGTCCATGCATCGACTACAGGGTCCTAAATAACGGTACAGTAAAATACCGATATCCCCTTCCTCTGGTACCAGCCGCTTTGGAACAGCTCCGAGAAGCTAAAGTCTTCACTAAATTGGACCTCCGCAGCGCGTATAATCTGATAAGAATACGTGAGGGGGACCAATGGAAGACAGCATTCGTGACCCCTACTGGCCACTATGAATATGAGGTCATGCCTTACGGTCTGGTCAACGCCCCCTCCGTATTCCAAAACTTCATTCATGAAGTCCTCCGGGAGTTTCTTCACCACTTTGTAATAGTGTACATAGATGACATCCTCATTTACTCCCGGAGTGAGGCCGAACATCGCCAACACGTTGCGGAGGTCCTACACACATTGAGAGAACATCACCTCTACCTCAAAGCGGAGAAATGCTCATTCCACCAGAAGTCGATTCATTTCTTGGGATACATCATTGACCAAACCGGTATACGTATGGATGGGAAGAAAATTGAGGCTGTTCTATCCTGGTCAGAACCCACTTCCATTAAGGAGCTCCAGAGGTTTCTTGGGTTTGCTAACTTTTATAGACGGTTTATCAAGGACTACAGCAGGATTACATCACCTCTCACTAATCTCCTCAAGGGTAAACCCAAAGGACTGGAGTGGACCAAAGAAGCAGCCGCAGCCTTCCGCCTTCTTAAGAAGGAGTTCACAAGGGCCCCACTCCTGACTCATCCTGACCCAAATCTTCCTTTCGTGGTGGAAGTGGACGCATCCACCACCGGCGTCGGGGCAGTATTATCCCAACATCATGATACACCGCCCCGACTGCATCCCTGTGCCTATTTCTCTCGGAAGTTGAGCCCGGCGGAGCAGAATTACAGCATAGGAGACAGGGAGCTTCTAGCAATCAAGCTAGCCTTGGAGGAGTGGCGTCACTGGTTGGAGGGAGCCAAACATCCGTTCCAGGTGATCACAGATCACAAAAACCTCCAATATATCAAAGAGGCCAAGAGACTATGTCCACGTCAAGCCAGATGGTCACTTTTCTTCTCACGTTTTGATTTCTCCATTTCCTATCGTCCAGGACCCAAGAATCTAAGAGCAGACGCTCTCTCTCGTTTACACGAGCATCACGATCATGAAGAACTCCCAACGAAGATTCTTCCCGAACACATCTCCATTTGTCCGATCACCTGGAACGCTCCTCCAGTCGTTGCCACTCCGGAAGCCCCTGCTCCGCCGGGATGCCCTCCTCATCGGCAGTTCATACCACCTGAACACCGGGTAGATCTGATCCACTCCTTACATACCTCGCTAGGCACTGGACATCCAGGGATCAACAATACTCTCTCGCTAGTATCCCAACGATTCTGGTGGCCAAACATGGCAAGGGATGTGAGGCAATATGTTCGGGGCTGTAAGGACTGTGCCCAATCCAAGAGCCCACGTCATCTACCCGCTGGAAAGCTCCATCCCTTGCCGATTCCGAACCGTCCCTGGTCACACCTAGGAGTGGACTTTATCACTGACCTCCCCTCGTCAGAAGGTAATACCTGTATTCTAGTCATCGTAGATAGATTCTCAAAGTTTGTCAAACTAATCCCTCTGAAAGGTCTTCCCACAGCCTTTGAAACAGCCGACAATATCTTTAATCAAGTCTTCAGGTCATTTGGTATTCCAGAAGATATTGTGTCGGACAGAGGTCCACAGTTCATCTCACGTCTATGGAAAGCCTTCTTCAAGCTCCTAGGTGTGGCCGTCAGCCTCTCTTCTGGATATCATCCCCAAACCAACGGGCAGACAGAGAGGAAGATTCAGGAGGTGGGACGGTTCCTGAGGACCTTCTGCAGTGGTCACCAGAGCTCCTGGAGCCAGTATTTGGGCTGGGCAGAATATGCCCAAAATTCACTGCGGCAACCCTCCACCGGACTCACGCCATTCCAGTGCGTCCTGGGCTTCCAACCACCGCTCTTTCCCTGGGATGGCGAACCATCTGATGTCCCCGCAGTGGATCACTGGTTCCGGGAGAGCGAGAGAGTCTGGGACGAGGCTCATCACATCTGCAGAGGGCAGTCCGTCGAAGCAAGGTAACCGCCGATAGAAGAAGGTCTGAAGAACCCAGATACACACCCGGACAAAAGGTGTGGCTATCCACCCGGGACATACGCATGCGACTGCCCTCTCGCAAGTTAAGTCCCCAATTTGTTGGTCCCTTCACCATCGTGGAACAGGTTAACCCCGTCACCTACAAACTACAATTACCCTCTCACTACCGTATTCACCCTACATTCCACGTATCACTCCTGAAACCCTATCACGATCCTGTTCTTCCCTCCACAGAGCCTGACCACGAAGAGGAACCCCCTCCTCCACTGCTCCTAGAAGAAGGAGCCGTCTACGCAGTGAAGGAGATCTTGCGTTCCCGACGTCGTGGTGGCCAGTTGGAGTACCTGGTGGACTGGGAAGGGTACGGCCCCGAAGAAAGGACATGGGTTCCCAGAGCTGATATTCTCGATCCTAGTCTCATGGTGGAGTTTCATGAGAGCCACCCTGAGTTCCCAGCGCCTAGAGGCAGAGGGAGACCACCACGGCGTCGGAGGTGTCGGCCCTCAGGAGCGGGCCCTGGGGAGGGGGGTACTGTCACGGATTGGTCAGGCTCTCACGATCCCCACTCACGAAGATCACCATCACCTGACTTCTAATGAGCACACAGCTGCATCACATTCACGAGCACCAGATAAAAGCACAGCACTCCAGTCGCTCATTGTCCGGGCTCGTCTCGACGAAAGCGGACAACTGAGCGACCACTCAGCGTAGTCATCCTCAGCTAAAACAAACGCTTTACTTACCTGTTCTCTTTGTATTCCTCCTAGTCTTCCTGGTCCACCCGAATCGTCCTGTCTTCCAGTCCTTCCAAGTCTGTGTCATCCTCTGTCAGCTGTATCTGGTGTGTGCTGTCCATCCTCGTGTATTCCTGTTACCCAGCCACGGAGGAAAAGACCCCAACATCATTCCTGATCCTCCTGGCTATCCTTCATGTGCTCCTTGTTGTCATTTAATAAACACCCTAACGTTTCCTTACCTCTGTCTCCTGTCCGCTTCATAACAACAATAGTCAAAGACCTTCATCAGTCAGCAAGGCACAAGCCTTAACACTGTGTCTTAAAAACATGATTACATAACATAACATAAGATGATATACAAATAATGGATACTTGATTCCAAATGGTGTAATCAACACGCAAAATATCTTAAATATGAGTCCATTCATAAACTAGCCAAATTTAACTGACATTCTATAAGCAGAGAATTCAGATCTACTCAGTTTAATACACTTTTACCTGTTTGTGAATCTTGTGATCTGACTGTCAGCTTGTGTATTAAGGTCTGTTTAATATTTTGTGTTTATTGTTATGTTTACATTTTATTCTGTTTTCAATATAGAAACTGCAGTTCCTATTCCTCGTGGAGATAAGAGGGATGTTGTTTTCCTTATTGATGGCACATCAAAGATACGCAATGAGTTCCCCGCCATCAGAGACATGGTTCAGCGAGTGGTGGAGAAGTTAGATGTGGGTCTTGACAATGTGAGGGTCTCAGTTGTGCAGTACAGTGATGACCCCAAATTGGAATTTCTCCTCAATGAGCACTCTACCAAGGAGGAAGTTCGCCAAGCAATAAGAAGACTGAGGAACAAAGGTGGCAATGAACTGAACACTGGCAAAGCTCTGGAGTATGTATCAAAGACTATCTATCAACGATCAGCTGGAAGCCGTGTAGAGGAGGGTGTGCCACAGTTTCTCATCCTGGTAACTGGAGGAAAGTCAAATGATGATGTATCTGGCCCTGCTAACCAACTGAAGTTAAGCCGCGTTGCTCCCTTAGCAGTTGGAGCAAGGAATGCTGATGCAGAGGAGCTAAAATTAATTTCATTTAGTCCAGAACTAGCATACACCATCAGAGACTTCCAGCAACTTCCTGGAGTGGAGCAACAACTTTTAAGCAAAGTCAGTACTATGACCAGGGATGAAATTTCAGCCCCCACTGTGCCTAGAGGTACACCACCTTTTTTCTTGTATTAAGTGATGACAGGTTGCTCAGCATTAGCATAAAAATTGATCCTCAGTTTTGTATGTTTGTTATTTATTTTCATGTTTATTTTTTATCAAAGAACATAATCTAAATAAATATGCAGTGAATTTATTAATTAATGTCAAATTTCTTTCTTATTAGACCCTCTCAATCTTGGAAGAAAAGACATCATTTTCCTTATTGATGGCTCTGACAGTGTTGGACAAAGCGGTGTTGCTCACATTCGTGATTTTATTTTGAAAGTGGTTGATCAGCTTGATGTACGACCTGACCAAGTTCGTGTGGCTCTAGTACAGTATGGTGAAAGACCTAAAACTGAATTCTCTTTGAACTCCCATGACAACAAGCAGTCTGTCATTTCTGCCATCAAGAGACTGCGTCACATGGGTGGACGTGGTGCTGACCTTGCTGAGGCTATAAAGTATGTGATTCGAAATGAGCTCCAGGCTTCTGCTGGAGTGCGTCTTGCACAAGCGTCGCAGCATTTGGTTGTGCTCACTGGTGGAAGGTCAACCTCTGATGTATCTACTTACGGCTCAATTCTCAAAGGGTCTCGGGTCAATTGTATAGGAATTGGTGCTGAAAATGCAGACTCAAGACAACTGATACAGATTGCTACAAGTTCTGATGATGTGCTGCAAGTTCCTTCTTTTCCAAATCTTCCAAACATACAGAGCAAGTTTATTGCCAGACTCAGTGGATCAACTGTAGTGGAACCAACCATTGAGATTGATGAAACAAGTAAGTGGAGCATACATATGTGTGTTAATATATTAGATGAGCTATCTATGATAATATGCTCTAAAAGTTCTCTCTCATCCTCTCCCTCTCTTTCTTTTCTTTGTTTTTCTCTAGCTCCTGATCTCCCAAAGGCCAAGGCTGCTGACATTGTCTTTTTGGTTGATGGCTCAATAAATCTTGGCAGAGACAATTTCAAAGAGGTCATGGAATTTATTCTTAATTTAATTGACCTGTTTTTCAATGAAAGAGACAAACTTCAAATTGGTTTAGCACATTATGCTACAGATGTGACTGATGTATTCTACCTCAATACCTACAACAATAAAGATGACATTATCAATGCCATAACTCGAGCAGAGTACAAGGGAGGTCGGGAAATTAGGACAGGTAATGCGATTCGCCATGTTCAGAAAACCCACTTTGTAAAAGAAAAGGGAAGTCGGAAGGATGAGGGAATTCCACAGATCCTGATGGTAGTCACTGGTGGACGGTCAAGGGATGACAGTAAATCAGCAGCATTAGGTCTCAAAGCCACTGGTGTGCGTGTCTATGCTGTTGGGGTGGGTGACATTGAGGATGAGCTCAATAATTTGGGGAGTGAGGCTACTACTGTGGCTCGAGCCGGCACCTTCCAAGAGCTCTCTGAACTCAATGAGCAGATTTTGGATACACTTGATAATGAGGTGAAGGGAATAAATCTGTGCACTGGAGTAAAGGAAACAAGAGGTTTGTTTATATAATTATCATTTTTATTATTATTATTATTATTATTATTATTATTATTATTATTATTATTATTATTATTGTCTACAGCTAAGTGTTCTGAACAATGGATTATTCAAGATTGTCATTAATCTCTATTTGTTTCCACATCTGGCAGAATGCAAAATGGATGTTCTTGTGGGGTTTGATGTGTCTTCCCAGAACATCTTTGCTGCTCAGAGATCATTAGAGACAAAAGTGGCTGCTATTCTCCAACGGATTATCCAGATACAGTCTATCAGTTGCACTTCTGGTCAAGCTCCATCTATACAAGTGGGGATGCTAGCAATGGACTCTGCCTCAGAGCCTGTTCAGTTGGATTTCACCAACAAATACACAGACCTTCTTGAGCCATTTAAGGCTCTTCGAAACCGTGGACCTTTTGTTCTAAATGGTGCAACAATTAAGGCTTATGCTGATAGATTCAAGAGTCGGCCTTCAGATACTATCAAGGTATATTATTTTAATTCAGAACACATTTTTAACCTCAAAATACAACCGTATTGGATGAATTGTCTCTCTATATTTAGTAATAAATATCTGTACTAAAAAATAATTGTTTTGCACTCATAAAGGTTGTAATCCATCTAACTGATGGATTAGATGCCCAGTACAACATTCTGAAAGAGCGAACTGAACTGATGCGTTCCGCTGGTAAGAGTAATTACAAATATTAAAACTAAACATTTGACTAATTTCAGGATTTCATCATGGTATCTGTTTATGTTCTGTATTTCTCTGCTCACTTATACAAAGTGTTTGTAATTGATTTTGACATCTCACAACATGTTACCACCATTTTAATCTTTTTCTAAGGTGTCAGTAGTTTCATTCTTGTTGGTCTTGAGAGAGTGCCACGATTTGAGGATGCAGTTCTCTTGGAATATGGCCGTGGTTTCAGGTATACACGACCACTGCGTGTCAATGTCATGGATTTGGATTATGAGCTTCTGGAAGAACTGGTAAGAATGGTCCTATCAAATAAGAATGCTCAGTCAAATAAGCAAAATAACTAATCCACTGAAAAAAGGGTGTTAAAAAAAGGTTAGCTATAATTTTATTGTAACTATACATGTAAGTGCTGATAAACATTAATTAACTATATGTACTTACAATATGGTAAGGATAAGGGTTAGGTTTAGTTGCCTGCCATCATGCGGTCTTAAAAACTTTAGCTTTTTAACTATGACATTGTAAAATAAAGTGTTCCTTTTAAAGTTTTATTTATTTATTTTAGGATAACATTGCAGAACGGGAATGCTGTTCTGTTCCATGCAAGTGTAATGGCCAGAGAGGGGACAGAGGAGCCGTTGGTGTCTCTGGACAAAAGGTAAAATTCATTCTTACATTAATAAACAGCATATTTAGGCTGCAACACAGTTACAAAAAAAAAAAAAAAAAAAAAAAAAAAAACATTATTTGCTTTTACTCATGTTGACATCTGGTTATCTATAGGGTCAATCTGGTGGTCAGGGCTCCAGCGGACATCCTGGTGATGAAGGTGGTCCTGTAAGTGTGTAGTAATCATTTATTCTAAATATGTCATTTCAAAAGCATAATTTCCTCTTTTATTTGTCTTTAACTAAACATCTAGCTTTTCACTAGTTTGTAGTTTTTCCTCAACACATACAGTTAAACTTATTTTCCAGCACATACTAATGAGTAGAATAATACTATCCAGTACATATATTTGCCAGGTTTTGTGGTAATTACAAATAATTCATGAATTTAAATCATTATATAGTGTGTGTGTGTGTGTGTGTGTGTGTGTGTGTGTGTGTGTGTGTGTGTGTGTGCGTGCGTGCGTGCGTGCGTGCGTGCGTGCGTGCGTGCGTGCGTGTGGCATGTTATTTCTCATGATTTTAATAATGTATAATTTTACAGGGAGAGAGAGGCCCCCCTGGTGTAAATGGAACTCAAGGATTCCAAGGATGCCCAGGTCAAAGAGGTGTTAAAGTATGTGAATTTTAATTATATTTCACTTGCTAAAAGACACATTATGATTAAAATATATTATGTGAATAATCCAATGATTTGTTTGCCTTTGATTTAGGGATCTCGAGGATACAATGGTGAAAAGGTAAGAACTCTTTAAACATATACACCTGAAACTATTATTAGTTCATTGTAAATAATTGTATGAGAGTAAGTTACTATAATAACAATAACATTCACATTTCAGCATATTAAAAGGATTTGTTTGCTTTTTTAGGGTGAAATTGGAGAGATTGGTTTAGATGGAATCAACGGAGAGGAGGTCAGCTGCTTTCAGACCAAATGTTTAATGATTTTCTTTCCTTGCCAACTGTTATCAGCAGTCAATTGTACAGTGGTTTACATTAATGCTGCCTGTCTTTGCCTGCAACTAAAATGTTTTAGGGAACAAGTGGCATTGCTGGTCCTCCAGGAGACAGAGGAAACCCTGGCCAAAGGGTGGGTAACGTTGAATGTGGCCATGTGGAATATATTTAAAACAAACAAATATGTGTTTATCTGATCTTATTTTGTGTTTCTAGGGGCCTAAAGGGGCCAAAGGCCAGGCAGGAGATGCTGGTCAGATTGGAATTCGTGGTGATCCAGTATGTATAACATATATATATATATATATATATATATATATACAAAGCCTGATTTTTCTTGAAGTCTGTCCTTAATTAATAGATTTGTCTTATTTTAGAATGAGACTTCATTCAGTAAGATATTGGTGTTGACATTTAGTAAGTAAATTTGAAATTTTATAGGGCACCCCAGGAAGAGACAACACTCAGAGAGGACCAAAAGGTGACCCAGGCGATGCTGGCCCAGCGGTATAGTCTATTATTTAATTTTATTTTAATTTGCTACTATTTTTGATCAGTCTTTTTTTCATATTAATTAGATTTTGTGTGCTCAATCACAGCACTTGTTCATGCATTAAAACTTAAATTTAAAAAGTGCTTTATCTCTCTTCACCTCTCACGTTATCTTAATTTGTTGGTGTGCTGATGAATAAAGGGACTAAGCAGAAGGAAAATTAATGAATGTATGTTTTTATGAAATATTATGACCTATTACTTTCTGACCGAGATTTTATATGGTATGTAGCAGTGTGTTTGCATCTTTCTGAATAAAATGCACAACTGTACTGTGATCTTTGAAGTTCATTTATGTGTTTTCCTTAGGGAGAGCCAGGGGTGGATGGAAATAAGGGAGGTCCTGGTGAACCAGGCAGACGGGTATGCTTTTTGACCATTGAAAATTACTTAGCAATAGTGAAAAGACCATTTATTTAATATTTTTTAAATCTAAATCAAGCTTAATATAATCTTTGAACCTAAAAAATCCTTAGACATGTTTATTTCATAACAGTGTACAAAGTTGGCTTTTTATAACTATTCAGGGGAGTGTTTCCAAAAATCTGCATTAACCAACTAAGGTTGCAAGTTTAGTCATTATAGTTATAGTTCAGCAATTTAGTGTTTCCAGAATCAGTCATTCTAATGAACATTGGCAAACTGTCACAAACGTCTGCGGATGCAACTACTCCTATAGAGCTGAAGTTTGAAGCATAGTTTCTGGTTGTGTTCTATTCCCAGTTATTCCCCAATGCCCTATTCCTTTTGAACGTTCCAACATCCACTTTAAATTAATAATTAAAAAAAAACATAATGTTATCTCTCTCATGTGTAATTTGCTTTCAAATTTATATAGTTCAGTTTTAGTAAACTTTAGACTGACAATTGCGATCTCTTCGTAGTGCACTCTGAAATCATTTATGCCATTCTGAAAGAAGCTGTGGCTCATACTAAAAGCTGTAGATGACCTTTGATTTACAAGCATAAATCTCCAAAGCTTGTGAAAACTAAAAAATATATTGTAAAACTAGACTTTTCAAATAAATAATAATAAAAAATAGCCTACTTAATAATAATAATAATAATTATTATTATTATAATTATAGTAATTTCTGAATCTAAATGTAATTATGGCAACAAACAAATAAATGTAGTTTTTACATTATTTGATTGTATATCTCATTTATAAGCTATATAAGATGTGTTAGCTATTTATAAGTGGTTTTATGATTTAGAACAGAATATGAAATTTTCTCCATAATGTTTGTAAAAGAAATATAGCCCTATTTGCACACTTTACATTAATATGGAAAACTATGTTTTTACCAAAACTAATAAAAATATATATAAATTTATGTGGATTTTCTCTAAAGAAGTTGATACTTCGCCCCGTTTAGAGCATCATTACTGACGTTTAACGCTATAACTAATGTAGTTCAAATGATGGATCTTTGATAAAGCGAATACGGTTTTGTGAAACACTCCTCACTATATAGTTCATTTCCCAAAGGATACATTGTACTATGGTACAGCCGCAAGTTACGTCATTGTTTGGGAAATGCATCCCAGATCAGTACTTGTTCCCTCAATTTTAAAAATTATATCTATGTCAGTATTTAATATGAAATGTTCTTTATCGGATCTGTGATATTTTGATTTACATTTCTTTTTATTCATTTAAAAAGGGCTCTGATGGTAGACGAGGGTCTCCTGGTCAAGCTGTGAGTACATAAAACACATTAGCTTACATTCCATGCTATTAATTAAAATTAATTTTTGATTTTGTTGACTTTGTTGATGACCCTGTTGCATCCTTAGGGTGCTGCTGGAAGACCTGGAAGTGATGGTTTAGCAGGAGAGCCAGGAATTGGAGGATCTCGGGTAAATAATTCAACTGTGCAAATCAAAAGACTAGTCCCATGACGTCTTATACATAAACAAGTATTGTTCTGTTATGGTTCTGATAAATCTATGCATTTATAATATTTATGCAATATATTTATTCAGATTTTTAATTTGCCGCAACCTGGTAGGCTGTATTTAAAAAGAACATTTCTATATTGCATAAATAATCTGGATGTGTACTTATTTTAGGGTCCTGCTGGACCTATCGGAGCACCTGGTGTTAGAGGAGAAGATGGAAACCCTGGTCCAAGGGTAAGAGAAGTTGAAGCATATTTTCTTGTATTCACTGGAAGTAAAAACAAGCAGCAACAAAATCAACAAAAAGTTATCAAAGTAATATTTTTAAAAATTGGCAAATCATTCATTCTATTTTGCATATATTAAGGGGCCAGGAGGACAGCCAGGACCTGCTGGAGAAAAGGGCAGAAGGGGTGCTGTTGGTCGTAAGGTACTGGTCATCTTAAGCAAAGTTTACCAATTCCTTTGCCAGGCAATTACACCATGATCCAGTTATCATTGGCGAGCTTAAGTGTTTTTTTAAACATCTCAGTGTCAGTCTAAAGCAAATGTTCTGAGGATTTAAAATCTGGCAACAGGAAATTAACTCCATTTTTTTTTCAATCGATTAGAATGAGAAGTAGTGTGTTCAGTTTCAGCTGTTAAGTTTCAACCAGTCTTAAACTCTATGTATATCACTATTGATATATGTTATTATTTAAAAATGTATATTCACTTATTTACACACACTCTCAAGGGTGAACCAGGCGAGCCAGGACCTAAAGGTGTTGTTGGACCCTTCGGACCCCGTGGGGAGCCTGTAAGTGAGGAGTTACAGTCTACACCACTCAAAACCAAATACCTTTGATACATGTGCACATTGTAATAGTAATGCAAACAAAACCAGCATTATTATGTGAGGCATTGATGAATAGATTTTAAACAATTATAAACAAAACAATTATAAACAATTTCAGGATTAAAACATGCAGCATATTCTTCATTTATCAGACAATCTGCTATATATCAGAAAAGTAGTCTAGACGAATAGTTAAAACAGAATACAAATGAAAACAAAAAGATCTTTGTGTATACAGGGTGAAGATGGAAGGGATGGGTTTGGTTTTCCTGGTCCCAAGGGAAGAAAGGTGAGCATATATATATATTTCAAGGATGTAGTTAGTATGTCTTTTTCAAATTGTATTTTACTCTAAATAATTTGACTTTTATTGTAGGGTGATGAAGGTTTTCCTGGTTTTCCTGGTCCAAAGGTGAGGTTACTAATGTTGTTTGCAGCCTTGAGTAAATTTTAATGCTAATAATCTAAAGTAAATTCGAATGTGCTCACAAAGTTCTACTGTCCAAAACAATGGAAGTAACGTTTAAATCTGAATTGATTAAAAGGGTGCAGCAGGTGACCCTGGTTCAAATGGAGGCCCTGGTCCTAGAGGAAACAATGGCCAGAGGGTGAGAAGTCTTGATTAAAAAATCTGTTATTATCATTTAGTCCACACTGCCATAAATCTCTGATAATATGTCTGCAGGGCACCTCAGGAGTACGTGGTGGTCCTGGACAAAAGGGAGATATCGGATATCCGGGACCATATGTAAGCACTGTGTTTTGACCCTATACATTTCTTTTTATTACTTATAAATCCAACAACAAAAAAAGAAAGAAAGAAAGAAAGAAAGTATTGTTGACTTTGAATTAAGAAGGTGACTAAGCCTATGCAAGATTCGGTTCTCTTTTACAGAGTGTACACTTTTCTTTGCAAAGGATTAGTTTTGATTTACTCAAGCTGTTGCTTTTGTGACAGACATTAGTTAGCACACAAATATGCTCAATGAAATAGATCCAGATTTCTCTACCCAGCTGTGTTCAGCTTTTGAGATTTTTTTTTTCTGTTGTCAAAAACAGGGCCTAAAAGGACCTCGAGGACTTGGTGCTGTGGTATGTAACTTCTTTCACTTTATAAGTATCTAAGTTTTGCAGGATAAACCAAAGCACTTCAGGTCCACTTTCCTGCAGTTTGGTTTCAATCTTGTTCAAACTCACCCCCTTTTAAGCTGTTTCCACATTCCACATCAGACATTGAGTTTATTGGCACTTCACAGGCAGACTTTTGAGGCAGCAAAATCTAATGATCTACAACAAATTAGACAGAGTTAAAGTGTTAGTTTACTCAAAAATGAAAATGGTGTTAATAATTACTCACACTCATGTTGTTCCAATCCCCTGAGACCTTCATTCATCTTCTAAAGACAAATTAAGATATTTACATAATTAAGATATCTGAGAGCTCCCTCATTCTTCAAAGACAGCTGGGTTCCTGCCTTGATCGATGTCTTGAGAACCAAAAATCATATTCAAAACAGACCATATGCCTTTAGGATTCGATCTGAATATTATCAAGCTTCGATAAAATGTTTGTGCTCTCACTTAAAACAAAAATAATTACTTTATTCAAAAATTTCTTCTCTTCAGTGTCAATATAGGGCTTGCATATTTTTGTCTTATGTGGGCACAAAAGTAATCTTGCAGCTTGGTAATATAGCTAAAATTTTAAAACAAAAAACTTCAATATTAAAAATAAAATAAAAAAATACATCAAAAATGGAACATGTAAAACAAAGATGCACATTTACATGTAAAATGACCAAAGACAGCAACTTTAAACACCATCTTTATTTTTAATCCAGCACAGAATTGACTGTAGAAAGACATTTATGTTGCCTTGGTTAATGTGTTTGGTTAATTTGCATGAAAGTGGACCTCCTGCCTTATGTTTTAATCGTACATACATGTTTGTAACACTAATGCTAAAACATTTTGGTCCTTGCAGCAATGCGATCTGGTCAAGAAAATTAGGGATAACTGTCGTAAGTATATTGTCTTGAATAGATCTAATTATGCTGTCTTTGTAAGAATTTGGTTATATTGTAATACAGTTTCTAAGAGTTATACATTTTGGTTTTTAAATCTTTCTCTCTTTGTTTTAGCCTGCTGCTATGGTAAGTCAATCTTTTACCTTAGTTTTAAAGACTCATTGCAATACTGTACTTCCGCTTTATCTTTTGAGTTTTTAATTCCACAGGTGCTCAGGAATGTCCTCTATACCCCACTGAGATGGCCTTTGCCCTGGATGCGTCAGATGGTGTATCGCGTGGTGCTTTCAACAACATGCGAGACACTGTTCTGCGCCTGCTCAGTGATATTACGATTGCTGAGAGCAACTGTCCCCGAGGTGCCCGTGTTGCTCTCGCACTCTACAACAATGAAGTGACTACCGAGATCCGCTTTGCAGATACCCAGAAGAAGCGAGCACTTGTTGAGCGAGTTCAAGGGCTCCAGGCTTTGCAAACCCGTAAGCAGCGCAGCTTGGAGACAGCAATGAACTTTGTTGCACAGAACACTTTCAAGAGAGTTCGGAGTGGATTTCTTGTGCGCAAGGTTGCTGTTTTCTTTGTCAACGGACCTGTTAGTGCTACACAAGAATTTAGTGCTGCTGCTCTGCGCCTATACGATGCTGGAATTTCCTCTGTATTCCTTCTCAATCGGGAAGATCGCCAACTCACAAGAGCCTTGCAGGTAGGGACAGTAGATGAGCAACTTTTGGAATGCTGTCTATAAGAACACGATGAGATGTTTCCATTAGCATCGGTAAAGATTTTCATGAATCCAGTATGCTGGATACTCTTTGTTTTGACACATCACTGTTCATTCCCTAAGTGTAGCCTTCCCAGGCTGGAGCATTTTAACAATGGTTGTTTCATTGCCCCACTGTATAATCTGGAACTTTTGTACTACCAAACTTGAAATTGTTTGAAAATGTCATCCACCTGGAAAAGTAAACTGTAATTAACTCTACATGAACTCTACCTGACAAGTTTAATTACTGTTTAGTGAGGTCACTTAAGTCAAACAGTTAGCACATTGTTCTGATTTAAGTGTAAAAGAAAGCATACAGTACATTAAGTATGTTACATTTACTCTGTTTCAGCTTAACAACACTGCATTAGCCCAGATTATTGTCCTGCCCTCACCTGGCAGTGCTGAATACAACAATGTCATCAAGAAGATCATGACCTGCCATATCTGCTTGGGTAAAACAGTATTATTATGTGTATCGCAGCTCAACACAAAAAGAAAAGCCATCAAACTTATTTGTCTCAAACTATGACTCAAACCTTTTGAAAACAGCAAAACAGTAGCAACAGAATGTAACATTTCTTTGGTCATATTTGTATTTTTTTTTTCAGACTTCTGTGCCCCTGATCAGATCTGTGATTATATTCCTCCTCGTGGAGTCCGAGACCGAAGGGATCCCACCACTGACTTAGACATCGACATGGCTTTCATACTTGATAGTTCGGAGAGCACCTGGCCCTCAGTCTTCACAGAAATCAAGCAATATGTGGCTCTGATGACAGAACAGCTAGTAATGTCCCCTGAGCCAACCAGCACTAGCCACCATGCTCGCGTGGCACTTGTTCAGCATGCACCTTATGAATACTTACACAACAGCAGTGGCATTCCCATCAGCGTGGCCTTTGGTTTGACAGATCACAAGTCACCTCACAGTGTCCGCAGCTTCTTGGAGGATAAGGTGCACCAGTTGGAAGGAGGACGAGCACTTGCATCTGCTCTTGAGGGGACTGTTGAACATGTGTTTGAGAAGGCACCACATCCTCGACACTTGAAGGTTTTAGTTCTGTTAGTGACTGGACAAGTTGAATTGGATGAAGACAGGATAATAAGGGCTGCCACTGAAGTTAAATGCAAAGGGTACTTCATAGTGGTGATGGCAATTGGAAAGCTGTTTAGTACAGGTGATGTCCGTGTCCTGGCACAAGTTGCAAGCGAGCCTTCAGATGTGTTCTTTAAGAGGGTGGGATAGACCTTCTGGCTTTTATGATGATCACATTCAGACCTTCGCCAGACTGTTGCCCAAGTACCTCGGCCGTAAGTTAGGAAAAGTTCTTCATTGTCCTTTAAATGTTTAAGAAAGCTGCTTATTAAATCCAGTGATGTGTAGTCCCGTCATTTTATATCGGTACGTTGTTCTTTCATGGTATTGTTACTGACAGTTTCTGTGTTCTTTCTGTACAGTTGAAAATGCTTTCTATTTGTCGCCTGAAGTCTCTAAGAAATGCCAATGGTATCAGAGTGACCAGCCACACAAAGCCCCATTCAGTTTGCCACAAATAGAGGAGTGAGTTTGCTTATGAGCAATATTCCCTGTGAAAACTTTGCTTAGAATGTGTTCACATTTGATCACAGTGGATTTGCGTACATTTACGTCTGAGCCTTAATATACAAGCACTTTTTTTTTTTAAATGCATGACATACTGTATATTTTGCTACAAAATCTACAAAATATCCAAAAAAATGCAAAGAGATTTGTCAAACATATGTATTGAAATGTAAGGGACATAATGATACATGGTGGTGCAATAAGAAGCAAGAAGGTCCCTGGTAAAAAAAAAAAAACATATGTTGGATAAGTTGGCATTTCATTCCACTGTGGCGACCCCAGATTAATTAAGGGGACTAAGCCGAAAAGAAAATGAATGAATAATGATACAAAGAATTAAAAAAGAAATATGCTTGACCGCTCTCTTCTATTTATGCTTGCATTGTTGCTTTAATTAAACCATTGCTGCCAAATGTGAGCACTATTTTAGACTAAAGAGTCTAGATGCTAATTCATATTAATAATTGTTTTGTCAGTGAATTGTGTGCATTTGTATTGCTTTGTTATGTATTTCCAGGAAACAACAGAAGCATTATGGACAGCAGGAGGTTCATGACAGACAACATAAAGGTATGCCTTGCATGCTGTGTGTATTTGTTCGCAGCAAACCTATTGTTTAGGTCCGAAGTCATAAAACATTGTGTGTATGTTCTTATGTCCAGAAAACAGTATGGAGGAACTGCATCTGGTTAATGTCACCTCCAGCGGATTCTCCCTACAGTGGTTAAGTGGCGATTCAAAGGCCACTCATGAGGTTACTGTAACTCGTCTGAAGGACCATAGCCTGGTACTCAGGAAAAACGTGACTGGCAGTCATCTCTCCATCAGTGAGCTGGAGGCAGCCCAAACCTATCACGTTGTGGTCAACACTCACAATGTCAATGGTCATGTTGCCAGCACCTACAAAGGCATAGTTCCCACAAGTAAGCCCATCATTCTGTGTGATCATGAGTTGTAAAAAGCTGTGCTGATATTATAAGAATGAAGAAATAATAAATACTAAACGAAAAAAATTGCATTAAAGGAACAATCCACAAAACAAAAAAGAAAGAAAGAAAGAAAGAAAGAAAGAAAGAAAGAAAGAAAGAAAGAAAGAAAGAAAGAAAGAAAAAATGACATTAATAATAATAGATGTATCTACTCCACAAACACTATTTTTTAACAAAATCTCTGGCACACAAATACAGTAGTTTGGCAAAATTGCAGGTTATTCTTTAAAGTAACTTGATAGCAAGATTTCAGCTTATTATCACTAGAGTCAATATAATGTCTGTTAAGGGACCATTAAAATAAAGTGGTAGCAGATTGATACGACCCCCTCATTTGAGTCGCAACATAAAAGAGCTCAGACAACAAAAGAATCTATTTGCAACTTATTTATTATACATAAAACTAATAGAACAACAAATCAAGGAACAAACACATGTCTAGGGATAAATAAAGAAAATAACTTTAACTTTACAGAATTAAAGAGATGGTCTTGGCACAAGGACGGCCAAGTATATGATTTATATGATTTATGATTTAAACTAATTGGTGAGCAAGCGGGCACCCAATCAGGATTTGCCACATCCAAACTGGAATCCGGGGGTCATCACACAGATAATAAAGCATACAGTCTAATCATACTCTAAAGACTGCTAGATGACATGTAGTAACAAAGTTGCTTCTTGTCAATAGTTTGTCTAAAGGGGACAATCGAAATGAAGTGTAATCAAAACTCCAAGTTGTTCTTTGTCTATACAATGAACAAGATGGGGGATTCATTTAAATCTTTATAAAATATTTTGCTTCATGTGCATAACACTGAGTGTACTTACCACCACAAAAGGAGAAGAAACTGTGCTAAAACATTATTTGGTTAGTAAAAAAAAGTCGTTTTAGGTGAACAACAACTTATGGCATCTTTTCCTCAAACTTACTGTGTGGAAATTCACATGGACTATATTTTGGTGTATTTTCAGATCGATACATAGATCAGTGGCTCGCTTTTGATGACGGTTTATTTTGAAATGCTCTTTACAACTTGGCCTGCAGAATGATGTTAACTTCATTTTCTTATTTTGAACAGAATCAGCACATATGAAGCCCCTTACTGTAAATGATGTGATGGGGATTGTGCCCACTGAACCCTTGAGTAAATCAGAAGCAAGTAAGTAACAATGGATTTTTATTTTATTTTTGGCACATTTGATTTTGTATGACTTCAGAGCAAATAGCAGAGTTGCGTATTTTTGTTGCCGGTAGTGTTGCTTAATATAGAAACTTACGTTTGACCTTTTGAACAGAATCAACAGAACAGAAAAATCTTAATGCCAGCGATAAAGTGGGGATGATGCCCACGATACCCTTGAGTAAACCAGAAACAAGTAAGTGACAGAGAGTTTGTTGTACATTTAATATGAAAGTTTATAAATGAAATAATGTAATGCAAATTCTCAAATTGCATACTTCTCTATACAAAATAGTAAAGTAGTGTGTATGAATTTGTAAAGACCTTGCAGCATCTAGTTGACCTCAGATTTCTTTTAAACAGAATCAGAAGATAAGACCGTTCTTACTCCAAGTGAAGTGATTGTGCCCACTGCACCCTTAAGTAGACCAGAAATTAGTAAGTGATGCAGATTATTTTCATATAATGTAAATTAGCAGCAACTTTTGTTATGGAAATCAAAGTTAATATAAAACAAGATTTATATTAACAACTTTCTGAAATCAGCTTTCTTTAAACCCCATGCTCATTTTAAACATTCTTTGGTTGTTGTTGTTATGTACTTTTAAATTTTGCATATATAATTTAAGTATTAAATGAATGCATATATGTCTGTGAGATATAATTAACCTCAATCTGGTCTATTTGAGCAGAAACGGCAGAGCAGAAGGTTCTTGGTCCAAGTGAAGTAATAGGGATTGTGTCCTCTGCTCCGTTAAGTAAACCAGAATTAAGTAAGTGATGCAAAGAATTACTTCCACAGCCTATATCACCCAAATTATTATTAGTCAGGTCCATAATAGCAGTTTTTTATCATTATTATTCTTTGTGTTTCTGATCCAGATACAAACAGCACATGTTCAGCACGAATGAATGTTTTTCATTTACTTGTTTTGTGAGCTTCTCAGACAAGTTATCAATTTGAATGTTTGGTGAACATCTTGTTTAAATCCTACATGAAAGCAGCATTGTGGGTGTTTGGGGATAAAATCATGTCATTGGAGCTTTCTTTTGTTTCAGTCTAGTGCATAAATGTTAAAACGTAATGACAAGATCAATGATAAGTTGTCTGTATGTGCAGTATTCTTTGTACTGATTTGTTAAAAAAGGAATTACAGCGGCAGTCAGCAGTTTAGAAAACTGCATTTTCTAGGGTGTTTTGTATTACTGAATTCGTGGAAAACTGTACTGTTATATTACTCAACATACAGTGTTAAAGGCAATGTCAAACTCTTAAATGGGAAAATATGTGTAATCCAGTCTGTTTCCCACGTGGCTACTTTCAAACAGCATAAATAAGCAGTAAAATAAAAAGCTCATTCGAATGTTTTATTTTTTTCTAACTACCACAGTGGCTGAGCATAGTGCAAGTGATGATCATGTCAAGGCTGTTCTCCCGCCAGCACCAGCTCCAGTTCCAGGTCAGTCTACTATGAACAAAATTTGAACAAGTGATCTTTAATTAGCGTTTAATTAAATTTAGCATGGGCGTCACAGTGGCGCAGTGAGTAGCACGATCGCCTCACAGCAAGATGGTAGCTGATTCGAGCCTCGACTGGGTCAGTTAGCATTTCTGTGTGGAGTTTACATGTTCTCTCCATGTTTGCGTGGGTTTCCTCCGGGAGTTCCGGTTTCCCCCACAAGTCCAAAGACATGTGCTATAGGTGAATTGGGTAAGCTAATTTATCAATAGTGAGTATGTGTGTGAATAAGTGTGTGTGTATTTTTTTTCTGTCATTGGTTGCAGCTGGAAGGGCATCCGCTGCGTCAAACATATGCTGGTTAATTCCGCTGAGGCGACCCCAGATTAATAAAGGGACAAAGCGAAAAGAAAATGAATAAATGAATAAATTTAGCATTTTGACTCTAGCATTTTGAATTTAGCATTTAGTGTCTATTTCATGCACATAAAGTGCGTAAACTAAATTTTCAGCTCTCTGAGCTTTATGAACTCTAAGGTTGGATTTACTAAACTGATTTTTTAAAATTACTGATATGATATGGAATATATATATATATATATATATATATATATATATATATATATATATATATATATATATATATATATATATATATATATATATAATGTTTATTTATTTATTTAATTTTTTTTATTTATTTATTTTTATTACGTTTTGATAGATACTTTTTGATATACAGTATGATCGATTATATTTGTATGGATGGATAGATAAATAAAAAAAATAAGGTTGAAAATAAAAATGGAGGTGTAAAGGAACATGGGAAAATCTGTGCTGGAAACAATGATTTCTTCATTCTGTTCTGTTGTGGTATTCAGAATAGCAGAGCAATGAGGTCATAATCTTTTTTAGTTGGAAACAGGGAACCCCCTTCCTTCCATGCAGTTTGACTTTTAACATAACTGCATCTACAAATAATAAACTAACCAAAAAATATGTTGACCAGCACATCATTGTACTTACAGTAATAACCCACTAACAAGGTGCAATACTTAGAATGAATGAGGGGGAAAAAATCACACAAAAGGCATGTTTACTCAAGAGGGGTTAGGAAGAAGACATTTGTGAAACGTGGCCCCTGCAAAGATACTGTTCATGGGTCTGACATCATACTTAATTACCAGCAGACTGCAAGTGTATAACACAGCTATCAAATGAACTTCAAACAAAGCATAAAGTTTAACTGCCTTTGTGAACAAGGTCACTGTTATTTTTTTTTCTCGTGAAACAGTACAAAAGTGTATGCCCTTAGAAACTTCATTCATATCCCAATGCAAAAATCAATGACTAAAGAGTTCATAATGTCTTCTCTATATGTAGCAAACGGTAAGTGTTTAATAGCCTCTGCAAGTATAACATGCAAGAAGAAATGATTAAAAATGTCACATACTGCAGTTTGTATATTCTTTTAATCCGGCTAACCCGTTTTTAAAAATACCTAATCCCTTTTAAATGAGCTATATAATCACTTACAGTTTCCTCACTGTTCGTTTAACTGGAAACACTAACTGTCTTTGTCCTCTTTCGTGATAAACCCTCTTTTGTATGTTTGCATGTTTCAGTTAACACTCTTATGGAGCCATGCTCACTTGACTTTGACACTGGACTACCATGCAAAGATTACCAAGCTAAGTGGTACTTTGACAGAAAGAATGGATTCTGTACGCAGTTCTGGTATGGAGGTTGTGGAGGAAATGACAATAGGTTTGAAACTGAGTCTGATTGCCTCAAACGCTGCATGAAGACAGGTATGTGCACCCTTGGCCCCATTGGTCTGGGGTCTTTATGAATGAATTAAATCACAATGTAAATGCAGTAGTTGCAGTACTTGTGATATTGCCTTAATCTCTTAAATCAAGAAATATGATGAAACTAGAACACAAAACTAGATACAAAGATTAATTCAGTCTAGAGTATATACTGCACACTAAATGCAGTGCTCAGTGGTAGAGTGATGTAGTAAATCAATCACTATGTTTAAATGTGCACCAGTAATTAGAGTTTTTCCAAGGATCAAAGTCAGTAAACATGACTTAATTATAGTGAGATATGTTTACATGACAAATAAATCCTCTTTATTGTAATTTATTGACCTCTTTACAAGCCATTATTGTATTGTTTCGATTATTTGCTACATGTGCTAAGGTTTAATTGCATTATTGAAAAAAACATTTTAAAACTAAGTAATAATCAGTGCATGCAAGCATAGTCATTGTATTATTACCTCAGTAATTCTCCAGCACACAGCTATGGCATTAGTAGCCTGGGGATTTTCCCTCTTTAAGAGGAGGAGCAATAAATGAAAGACATTCAAATTCTTGAAAAATTAATTCCACTTGTTTGTTCTTCTACCACAGTGGCTGAGCAAAGAGCAGCAGACGAGCATATCAAAGCTGTTTTTCCGCCAGCACCAGCTCCAGGTAAGTCCACCTTAACCACACTGTAAAAAATGGCTGTGATTTCAACGGTAAAAAACTGTAAAAATGCTACAGTACAAATCCGTAACCTGGTTAACGGTGTGTTTCCTTAATATACACGGTGAATAACTTTAAATTGACTTTACCAGAATTCCTTGTATGGCACATCACTTTTTATGCTTTTTGTTGACTTTTTAGTTGTTTCCCCATCAGTTCTGTACATTAGAGATTTATGTCACATCTAATGTTGATAAACAATGTTTATTTCATTACTTTAATTTTATGCATGTTACCATACTGGTGTTTAGTAGCTGTGTGAATGACACTAAGCACCTTCTATACACTGATACGCTTTTCTGCTTGTGGGAAAAGTTGATTGTGATGAGCATTTGTTCATTATGTAACTTCCTCATCACCACCTGGATATGGGGGGGCTAACGTGTCTAACTCTGTAACAAAAGATGTGTGTAGATGTTAGTAATTCAAAATACAGACATATTACATCTATAAACTAATAAATTACGGTAGTTTACCGTAAAAATGAGAAATTACTTTTACGGTTTGTACCGTATTTTTAACAATAAAGTACTGGCAACCACAGCTGCTGTTTTATTACCGTAAATTTTACGTATTTATTTTTTACAGTGCACTCGAAACCTTGTGAACCGTGTTATACGAACTTTAGACTTTTTTTAAGTGCGTCACTGAAAGCAATATATTTAAAATTCAAAACAGATCGAATTATTTGTTTTTATGTCTAATGCTTGTAAATTGGTTTACACAAGGAACGTCCTGTTATGGATAGAAATGTGAACCATGTGAAGATTAAATTCTGCCTCACCATCCTGCAAAGATGTTTTGAAAACATTAAAACAACACTTCCTTAATGGTTATGCAACTCTTTTACCACAGTGAACAATACTCTACATTTAGAAGTTTTCTTTCTTTCTTTTCTTTCATTTTTTTCTTTAAAAACTACATTTCTAGAAAAAAAGATAATGGCATATTTTATTCAGTTTGGGACCAGTTTTTCCCCTGCTGTGCTCTTAAAAGATTCAATGGATGTTATCTATTTAGACAACAGTCAATGCCAATGTAGAACCTTTATTTTAAGTCTGAATGATGTTCTAAAACAAACCTGTCCATTGAAAAACCACACTGAAGATCCACTGTAAATAATCGGAAAATCTTTAACTAGGATTTAGGTATTGCATTAAAATGATCACTGTTCTCATCCTCACTATATTCTTTAACAGCTTCCCTGCAAGTCACTGTGGATATCTGCAAACTACCAAAAGAAGAAGGATCCTGTGCTAAATTTGTGCTTAAATGGCATTATGACCCGCTTAGCGGAAACTGCACCCGCTTCTGGTACGGAGGTTGTGGAGGGAACCAGAATCGCTTTGATACACAAGATGAGTGTGAGAAGACTTGTGGGAAAGCAGGTGAGTTTACCTGTAAAACCAGCCCATTAAGACTGACTGGAAGAGAATTCCTTTAACACTGTTTGTTTATCACAGCACCTGTTAAACAAGGGATCATGGCTGCAGTTAAGACATAGGAACTAATGGAGACTGTAAGCCAACCGCTGACATCACTCAGAGGATATAGCACCTAAAACTAGAAGCTCCACCACCTCCAAGATGCCTGCACTGGACCTTGCCAGAGGATTTAATCCAAAGAAAACCTTGAAGTAGTATTTTCCACACAAGAAAAAGAAGTTTCTTTATTTCATGCTGGTGCTACATTGTGTTTTGTTTCTTCTTTTTGTTGAAGAAAACATTTTATTGTATGGGTTTGAACAAACCCAGTGTGGATGTCCAGGGCAAAATAGCTTTTTTATGTTATTCTGTTTTAGTCATGTGGTTTGCTCGAGGAAATATCTTGATCAAAACATATCAGTAAATCTTTGTACTTGTGAAACACATTCATGACAGTTTAGTTACATTTAGTAAATTCTAGTCCGTAATTACTGCAGTGCCCTCATTATGTTTTTACAGCTTGGAAGGAAGAATCTTAATTGCTCTTTCTGGTCATAACGCTGGAGATCTTCACTGACTTTAAAACAAGCTCCAAGCAAATGCAATGTTGATGTCAGACAATTATGAAGTGACCATCTAAAAAACAGTTTCATTGTTTTAAATAAAGACGCATTGTTTGGATGTTGAAATTGCCTTCCAGACAGTTTTGATTGCAAGAAAAAAAGCAATTAGAATGTACTTGTCCACTTTATTTTTGTGGGTGGGGGTGGGATTCAACTTTGTATTTCACTTGGAAATGGGAAGATATAAATAAATTAGTCTTTATATAAAGTTTGGATGTGTCCTTTCTCTTTTTTTTTTGTAATGCATTATAAGTTTTAAAGTGGTTTTATATGGAACAAAATCAATGCCAAAAGTATTGAATTAAAAAGCTTGTTGAATAGCACAAACTGAAAAAAATAATACACCGTATTAACAAGTTCTTGCATTTTAATGACTTGAATTGCAGGGTTTGTATTTTTAGGTCCTGAAATTTAACATAGCTGTTTATTTAAGCTGTGAATAGTTCAACTAAAAATATTTCAAACATGTTTTCGTACTTATAAATTCAATAATTCATTTTCAATTTCCAGGATTCACTTACAAAATATTCAATACCCTTTAAAAATATGATGTATAATATTCAAAAGGTAATTTTCAGTTCATTTTATTTCAGTTCAAATATTCGCTTCCATAAATTCAGTGGCTCAAATTCGACTGTTAAAATTCAACATTACATCCGGGAACTGCAGGAAAAAGCAATAGATTGCAGATTGAAGATCGCCAGCTGCTTTCCACCAGCAGGTGGAGATGGAATAATTTAAGATTTTTTACCCAGTAAATAGACGAGAAAAAAAGCTAATAAAGGCACAAAAGTAGCATTTAATATTAATATCAATGTCTTGGACATTATAAGTAATAAAATGAGTATGAGTAAAATAAGTAAATGATCTTTTGGTCATTTATATTTGCCCTTATGTAACAGAAGCCAGTTGGTGATCGCGTAAACCTCACTCCTCGGATTCAGCGACAGACGTTGTTCTGCAGTGCCATTCACAGACTCTTAAATGGGCAGGTGATCATTTACGCTGCGTGGTAGGGATGTGACGGTCGCGGAAATTAGCTAAGTGGGGGTGGTGACGGTCGCGTGATTCTCGCTAAGTGTGTGTGTGTGGGGGGGGGGGGGGACACTCTTGTGTTATAATGGAAACACTCTTGTGTTATCATGCTTGGCCAAATGTCACGACTTTCACTTTTCACATTCATAACTATGCACAGGCCCAGATATCATCTGAAACTTCAGAGGTGTTCCCATCAAATATTGGCAGCCATCCAGCATCTCTCAACCAGTATTTGACGTGCGGTGCTGGCTCTGACCAGAGCTCGCGGCCACTCGTTTGCGTTTGCCGCGTACAAGCCGCACAGGTATAAAAAAAAAAAAGCCAAATATTTCATTCATTCATCAATTCTTCGGCTTGGTCTATATTTTAGAGGTCGCCAATCATTTTAAATAATAAAGTTAAAAAAATATATATATTTTTTTTTCGTTCATAATATAAAAATAAAGGCTTGCAGTAAGGCTAGCTACTACATAACAATAAAAACAATTAATCTGGACAAACTAAAGGCACCATGGCAGAACCCCAAAAATTAGAAAAATGAAAGGCAGGCAGAGTGTTAAAAAGAAATACTAATTTAGAACCACGGATGACTTATTCAAGCGCAGTAGCCTAAATAAATGTTATAAAATAATAAGAATAATAACAATAATAATAATAAAATAATAACAACAACAATAATAATTTAAATAATTAAAACTATAGCCTACCCCAATCCTGAAAAAAAGCTGCGTTTAAACAGCACAAACACGTCTTATAACCCCTTAATGCTTATGCCATATATTAGACGGTTCTGTATTAATAACTGAAGACGCTCCTTTAATGCATTTGCTCGCTAAGTTAAATTATTTTAAATTACACGTCCCATCCATACCCAACCTTAAATCGTACCTGAACACTGTCTTTATCTAACACTATCTGTCCAACAGTTGCAAGTAAACTGTTTTGTGTGACATTCTCATAAAATCTCTCTGGTTTTGAATTTTGTATGATTATTTTATTTCCTTTCTCTTACGTTTATATTCTTTAGCAGCCAGTCAATATTATACTTTACATCTATGGAAGAATGAGTTAATAAAGATAGAGAACGTAACATCATATTCATCAAAAGACGGTTTATGTGCATTAGAGATGCGCGGTTGGCAGTTTCAGCCGCGAATAAACCGCGGATCGGGCGGATGACGTGACGAAAAATAATATTTTAAAGAGCCCATATTATACATGAAATAGGGTCATATTTAGGTTGTAAGGGTCTCCAACAACAGTCTAATATGCATGCAAGGTCATAAAACACTTTGATGGTCTTATAATCTGCATTTATTTTTACCTAATTATCCCAACGACTCCCATATGAATCGTTCAGCGATTCATTTGTTCCCAACCCCCTCCTCAGCGCGAAGCTAATCTGCGCTGATTGGACCGATGACAGCCTGCTGCGATTGGTCGACAGTGACAGGCTTCAGCACGAGACAGAGTGAAATGCCCAGCTGGTAATCAACTATATAAAAGTAGTCACAGTGCACCCGCGCTTCATAGTGTAAGGCTTTTTTCACACACAACCCTCCTCAGAAGAACTGGGGAGATCGACGCGAGTCTCTCTCTCTCCCTCTCCCTCTCTCTCTCTCACACACACACACAACGCTCCTCAGAAGAACTGGGGAAAGCGACGCGAGTCTCTCTCTCTCTCTCTCTCTCTCTCTCTCTCTCTCTCTCACACACACACACACACACAACGCTCCTCAGAAAAACTAGGGAAAGCGACGCGAGTCTCTCTCTCTCTCACACACACACACAACGCTCCTCAGAAGAACTAGGGAAAGCGACGCGAGTCTCTCTCTCTCTCTCTCTCTCTCTCTCTCTCTCACACACACACACACACACACACACACACACAACGCTCCTCAGAAGAACTAGGGAAAGTGACACGAGTCTCCTGTCTCCTAGCTTACGATCGATCGCCATAGCAACGACAAACGGCAGTGGAACGCGAGCTCACAAAAGCCTTTAAACGTTAAATCCGTAAACAAAGCGGCACGCGTCGCGTTTTTAACGTGGCTTACATGTGATAAGAGAATATAAAGAGTAACCGCGTGTACTGTACCAGGTTAACAACTCATCTTTGGGTAGAGACTGTCAATATTATCCATCTGAGCACAGCGTGACTTCATTCGACCGGCGGCGTCTGTGTGTGTGTGTCTAGTGTTTTTTCTGTGTTAGTGGGCGGGGCCGCAGGTTTCAAATCTCCCTGGTTTGCGCGCGTAACTACTGGCGAGGCTTGTGTTTTGTGGCTGCGTCATCGCGAAACACCTAATGACTCGTTATCAAGGCGACTCGTTTGAAGCACTATGAGTCGACTCTTTATAGATGAATCAATAGTTTTAAACACTGTACACTTACAGATTTAAGCCTTAGCTGGATATTTCACTTCACTTAGAGCTGTGTTACACACTACATGGAAGGGCATTTTCAAAAACCCATAATATGGGCTCTTTAATTAAATTCGGGCGGGTGGCGGGCGGTTGTACCAATCAAATAAAAAAAATATGTATAAATTGTTAAATATGATCTGACCATACCTACATCCAAAAAATCGAGCACACTTTAAAATAGTCACATTTTCATCAGGTAGTAATATGTCTAGTCGAGTCTATGAGCAACAAGTGCTGTGAGTGAGCGCTCCTTCAGTGCAGCAGGGCGCGTTATAGAGGCCAGGCGCTCTCGTCTGAATCCTGACACTGTAGATGCTATTTTATTCCTGCATAGTGCCAAGAAAATTCAAACTAGACCTAAGGTCAGGCATATTAAACCAATTAGCCTATGTTATCTAGACTACACATAGCCCATGTTTAATATAAACTTTTGAGTTCGGTCAGCTGATAATTTTACGTTCATATTGGTTTAGCCTGTTCTATTCTAGACATGTTGTTTATTAGTTATTTGGCCTCACTTTTACGTTCTGAGGCTTAAGGTTATTTTGCCAGAATTTCTTTGTCGCAAGCGTAGTATTTCATTATGCTTCAAGTTTGTGGGGATGATCGTAAGTTCATGGGTTATTAGGGCATAGACTTGTCATACAGGCAATTAAGCCTGGTCAGACTTCATGTTCGCTCAAAGAGGGATGATATATATATATATATATATATATATATATATATATATATATATATATATATATTTGTTAATTGAATTTCTAATTGTGGGGGTGACTGAGCCTATAAGGCTTAACTACGATATGACGTTTTTATTTATTTTTTTTTTTTCAAATGTTTGCCAAAGCATGCGACTATAGCCTATGCCTACATTAAGATATTTATTTTAATATTTTTTTACTGCCTGTTGTTTCTTTTGGCATATAAAATAGGCATTGTCTGATAGAGATATCAATAGAGGTTCATCTGTGTCGCAGAATTGGTGTTGTTTCCGATTTCTACAAGCTCAATAACTTCCACAGCAAAAAAATAAATAAAAAATAAATAAAAAAATTGTCGAAAAACTGCCCATTAATTAGATGTGCAAGACAAGCAGATAAGTTTTTGGGGTTGCTATGGACAAATGTGAACATTATTAGGCTATAATGTAAATGACTTATTATTCTATCTATTTGCTAAAAAATAAAGGGAAATAGGCATTTAGTAGTAGGCTAAATAGCAGCATGTTGAAATTATGTGTCAAAATGCGTTTTCTATTAGGCTACTATAAAAAAAAATGTACAGTACAGTGCGTTTAATTTAGACTATTTATTTTTGTCCCTGTGCGCCGATCGGAGACTGAGTTCACTGCTGATATTCGTGTTGGATATTCTGAGAGCTTTATAGGGTGCTTCTCATTTCTTATTTGTGCATCCTCGTTTCCTTTCCTTGCTTTCTTTCCTCGTGTCTTAGCTCCACCCCTCGGGATGCGAGGGAAGGACGCAAGGAAAAGACTCGAGGACCAAAGACACGTCCTCGTATCGTTTAGCGTCACTTCAAAGCGTCGTCAATTAATGCTGGATTTGGCTTGCACGTTTGGATTAACTATGTCTACATTAAAGTCATTCTCTATTCTCTAATAATCAATAAAGAAACATTCATTTAATAATAAAAATGAATAAGCCATTGAACTAAAGAGCCCAATCAGCAGATGGCGGGCGGGTGCGGTTTTAAAAATTGGTCAGAAATATTGGTGCGGATGGATGGCGGACGGATGATGAGTTTTGTGATGCGGTTGCGGATGAAATAAAAGCCCATCCGCGCATCTCTAATGTGCATGTAACGCCACTGGTCCGAGCAGGGCGCGAGCTGGCGATACCGGTATGGGAGACAAATGCTGTCAAGGGAGATTAAAGATAGTAAAGTCTAGATCAGATATGTTGCCAGCCGGAAGTGCGATATGCACATTAATAAAGCAGCATTTTTTAATGAAACTGTGTAACAATAATTAATATTTTTACAGTACTGTGATGGTTGGCTACTGGCTAAATATTGCAGAACAACATCTGTCGCTGAATCCGAGGAGTGAGGTTTACGTGATCACCAACTGGCTTCTGTTACATAAGGGCAAATATAAATGACCAAAAGATCATTTACTTATTTTACTCATACTCATTTTATTACTTATAATGTCCAAGACACTGATATTAATATTAAATGCTACTTTTGTGCCTTTATTAGCTTTTTTCTCGTCTATTTACTGGGTAAAAAATCTTAAATTATTCCATCTCCACCTGCTGGTGGAAAAGCAGCTGGCGATCTTCAATCTGCAATCTATTGCTTTTCCTGCAGTTCCCGGATGTAATGTTGAATTTTAACAGTCGAATTTGAGCCACTGAATTTATGGAAGTGAATATTTGAACTGAAATAAAATGAACTGAAAATTACCTTTTGAATAATATACATCGTATTTTTAAAGGGTATTGAATATTTTGTAAGTGAATCCTGGAAATTGAAAATGAATTATTGAATTTATAAGTACGAAAACATGTTTGAAATATTTTTAGTTGAACTATTCACAGCTTAAATAAACAGCTATGTTAAATTTCAGGACCTAAAAATACAAACCCTGCAATTCAAGTCATTAAAATGCAAGAACTTGTTAATACGGTGTATTATTTTTTTCAGTTTGTGCTATTCAACAAGCTTTTTAATTCAATACTTTTGGCATTGATTTTGTTCCATAGTTTTACTTCTAACATGCAGCTGTGAGTCCGGGGGCTCTGGTTTCCCCCACAGTCCAAAGACATGCTGTACAGGGGAATTGGGTAGGCTTAATTGTCCATAGTGTATGTATGTGTGTGAATGTGTGTGTATGGGTTTCCCATTGATGGGTTGCAGCTGGAAGGGCATCCGCTGCGTAAAACATATGCTGGATAAGTTGCCGGTTAATTCCGCTGTGGCGACCCCAGATTAATAAAGGGACTAAGCCAAAAAGAAAATGAATGAAATATGTGACCTCTGCATGGAAAAAGAGCAGGTTTAATTCAGGATATCCTGCATTGGCAGATAATATTTCATATTTGCATTATGTTGACACTGTTAGTCCACCTGTACACATGATGTGTGCACATACAGGGTTCCGATTTTGAATAAATAGATTAAATGAAATGATTTAGCCTGTCAAATTTGCAAGTGACTGAATGTATGTTAAAAAAGAGTTCATAATTTTCTCTCTCCTGTGAATGGCTCCATCTTTTATCACATTGGAAATTATGCCAGATCAAGACTGTTTGGGGAGGAAAAGCATCAACAGACGTTTAATATATCAAGTTCTATGTCAGCTGAAGATAACAAACTTTGAGAAACATTTCACTGTGAACTTTCTCTGACCCACTTCAGAAAGGTTTTAATAAAATAAAAAAACTACTGCCTCTTCATAGCACCACTTATTAAACATTGAATAGCAGTTGCAGTCATTTATATCCTCAAAAACAGGTTAGAAGTAAACTGCTTTAAATGGAAACGTGTATAGTCTACATCAACAGCTGAGACAACAGAGAATGAATTATTATCCATTTTTTCCATTCTTACACTGTGCATCAGTCGACACATCTTATATCACCATATAAACACTTTACAAAGCGTCTCCTTCTGATTTGTTATGCACACGTGTTGCATTTTTCTGTGCCAGTCTGTTTGTAAATCCATCACAGCAGCATATGCACATTGTCATATTTAATCCTGAACAATCTGCACATGGCCTTATTGGATTTGCAGCAGTCACTGTAGCCTATGATGATAACTAAGAATAGTCATATACTGTGTGGTTTCCTGCTGAGCGCAATGGCAGTCTTTCTTTTTAATATTTTTTTATGATTGCCTGGTGATAAAATGTCTTATATCAATGCCTGAACTTCAGTTGCACTTGATAATGTTAATTTTATACATTAAGAAACTATAATGTGTGTTTTTTTTTTCTACTTTTGTGATCCTGCTGCTCCAATTAGCTTTTGGATGTTTGTTAATTTTTGTTTTTTCAGTTTGAGTTAATTCTCATCTTTGGACTATTTTACCTGAAAAATAAAACCTGCTTAATAATTATGCACTTTTGAATATGAGGCTTTCCCTTTCATTTCTTTTTACCATTTAAAGATCACTTTAATTAATGTTAACAAAATTAACAATGCACTAAAGATAAATCAGAAAACCAGTCAGTATCTGGTGTGACCACCATTTGCCTCACATAGTGCAACACAATTCCTTGGCATAGAGTGGATCAGGTTGTTGCTTGTGGTCTGTAGATTGTTGATCCACTCCTCTTCAATGGCAGCGTAAAGATGCTGGATATAGCGGGAACTGGAACATGTGGCCATGTTTTCAGCTTCCAGGAATTTTGCACAGATTATTGCAATATGGGGTTGTGCATTATCATGCTGCAACATGAGTTGATGTTAGTGGATGAATGGCACAACAATAGGCCACAGGATCTCCTCATAGAATCTCTGTGCATTCAAAATGCCATCAATAACATGCAGCTGTTTTCATTGTCCATAACAAACCTGCCAATACCATAACCCCACCGCAACTATGGGCCACTCACATGGCTATTCACAACACTGACATCAGCAAATCGCTCATCCACACGACCCATACACTCGTAGAATGAAACTGGGGATTCTTTCTTGAAGAGAACTTCTCTCTAAAGTACCAGACACCATCGAATGTGAGCATTTGCCCACTCAAGTCTGTTACAACAACTAACTGCAGTTAAGGTTTATTTATTTCCTGCATAGCAATACAGAAACTACCTCAAATCAAGACCATGATGAGGATGACGAGCATGCAGACAAGCTACGGTTTCTGGCAGTTTGTGCAGAAATTCTTTGGTTATTCAAATCAATTGTGGCAGCTGCTGTCAGGTTGGCTGGTCTCAGAAGATACTGAAGGTGAAGAGATGTGGAGGTCCTGGGCTGGTGTGGTTGCATGTGGTCTGCAGTTGTGAGGCCAGCTAAACAGTGGCGTGGATGGCATGGGCAATATGGGCAATCATCAGAGCAGCATCTTGCTGGGGGCAGCACGGGGAGACGGTGCAAAAAAAAAAAGTCGCCTATTAAGAGCATTGAGATACGATTTACTTTATGCAAGTGTATTAATTTAGAGTGGCAATCCCAGAATAAAAAAGACGTTATGGACATTCATATTTGGCATCTTTTGCATGTGTTTGTTGTTCTCTATGTGCAACAAAAAAAATGCTAGTAAAAGCAAACTGATGCATTGCGCGCAGAAAACCATTCCCGCGTGCCTCATTCGCAGTGAAACCAGAGTAACAGCCTTTTATTATGTAGAGGAGTCGGCATGCAGCGAGTTTTGCAAGTTTGCAAGTTGCAAGTTTATGTAATATGATGATGATGTTACTTTTACTAAACACGACTATAAAGCAAAAAGGAGGGGTAAAGAGTTAGGGAGGTGAGACTTCATAACATTAATTCTCGGCAATGAATAGGGTCTAAGACAAAAGATAATTCTATAAAACATATTTATGTTTTGTATTCTATAGAATTGTCATAATTAATATTCATGCAAAAGATTTCTTAAGTGATCTTAGCATATCACTCCAGTTGTTACATTGTTTTCCAGTAACATTTAGGATTGATTTCTGTTATTTATTTAGAATAATAATTCATTCATTCATTCATTCATTTTCTTTTCAGCTTAGTCCCTTTATTAATCTGGGGTCGCCACAGCAGAATGAACCGCCAGCTTATCCACCATATGTTTCACGCAGCGAATGCCCTTTCAGCCACAACCCATCACTGGGAAACATCTATACACACTCGTAGTTCATCCAGGGTGCCATTTAAACTAGAACCGCCACTGCAGGTAAATGTACTAAATTCTCCGCAAAGCCTTATGGTAGAGAAACGAACATTAAATTTATGTGCAGGGGTCTGGTAGACATTCCTGCAGATAACATGCCAATTGCACGCTCCCTCAAAACTCGCAACACAGCTAGTTCTCTGCAATTCTTACATGGTCGCCCACTGAAGCTAAGCAGAGCTGCACCCAGTCAGTACCTGGATGGGAAACTTCATGGGGAAGCTAGGTTGCTGCCATAAGTTGTGTTAGTGAGACCAGCAGGGGGGACTCAACCTGCAGTCTGTGTGGGTCCTAACGCTCCAGTATATTGATGAAGACCATCTTTCGGAGACACTCTTTGTGGTCGTTAAAAATCCCAGGATGTCCTTTGAAAAAAAAAGAGCAGGGGTTTAACCCCGGCATCTAGGCCAAACTTGCCCACCTGCCTCTGTCCATCATGGTCTCCTAACCATCTCCATCCTATAATTGGTTTCATCACTCTTCATCACCTCTCCACCAATCTGGCACAATATGGCTGCCATTGCATCATCCAGGTGGATGCTGCACACTGGTGGTGGATGAGGAGATTCCCTCCCAAAAATGTATAAAGAAAAGCGTGTTGTGTCCAGAAAAGCACTATATAAATGTAAGGAATTATTTTTATTATTATTATTATTATTATTATCATCATCAGTGGCATTGTGTTAAAATGTGGCTGAATGTACTTTATTGTAGTGTAGGGGGAAATTATCAGAATATCAAATTGTAGAATGATTATGCATACACTGTAGTTATTATTTTATTGTGGCTTTATTATGGATTTATTGTCCTGTTAAGATTTTAGGCATAACAGTATTAGTTTTTTAATGTAGATAAATCTTATATTTTTTGTTAAATGCCTACCTTTCAAAATGTCTTGTCTGATGCTGGATTTATTTATTTGTTCATTTTAATCTACATATTTCAATTTAACTACCTTAAACTATCATGAAAGAAGCTCAAACAAGGAGTGGAAAAGAAAGGAAGCGTTTATGTGTGCACAGGTTTGAGAAAGAGCTACATCGCTTCTAACCAGATACTGCTTTCTGAATGTAAACAAAAGTGGGATTATAAAATGTCAGTATGGTTTATATATCAGTCTAAATAATAGAGTGTGCCTTTTTTGTTTCCTGCTTCTTTTCAATTTAATTCAGATGAGACTTTCTTGCTCCTATGCTCTCTGACTTTGTGCTGAGTTTATCCCAGGCTCATTTGTATGACTCATTGTAGTGGTATTTTGGCTTGCCACGGGTGTAATAAAAACAAGAACCAGCTATATATTTTAAATCATAAAAGACTCAGCCTTAGTCTAATGAATTTATCTGCAAGCTGCATCACACAGGAAAACGATCTCCATTTGTCCGATCACAAGGGCCAAGCATTTCATGGCACTGACACTGTGTCTATTTCCACGGTTACTGACACCTCAATGTAATGTGACCCATCTGCAATTGGTTATGCAGTTTCCCTTTGTGATTGGTGAGAAAGAGCACCAACAAATGAGACCCTGGACCACAAAACCAGTCATAATTCAAATTTTCAACTACAAAGGATCTGAAAACTGAATAAATTAGCTTTCTGTTCATGTGTGTTAGAATAGGACAACTATTTGAAAATCTGAAACCTGAGGGTTGAAAAATTACATTTTGATATGTTTGGAGATGTACAAAATATCTTCATGGAATGTCCATGACCTTTATTTAATATTCAAATGATTTTTGATATTTAAAAAAATGATAATTTTGACCCACACAATGTTTTTTTTAGCTATTGTCAAAGATATACGCATGCAACATAAGCTACTTGGTCACAAATTATACTGTCAGGCTTAACAATTATCCCAGAAAAAAATAATTAGTATATGCTCAGAAGATTTGAGAAATAAGAGTAAAACGTCAATCATTATTTCCTTTTTCGGCTTAGTCTCTTTATCCATCAGGGGTCACCACAGCGGAATGAACCGCCAACTTATCCAGCATATATATTTTAAGCATCGGATGCCCTTCCAGGAAACATCCATACACACTCTTTTACACACATACACTACAAACAATTTAACTTATTCAATTCACTAGTACTGCATGTCTTTGGACTGTGGGGGAAACTGGAGCACCTGGAGGAAACCCACGTGAACATGAGGGGAACATGCAAACTCCACACAGAAACAACAACTTAACCAGCCAGGGCTCAACCAGCGACCTTCTTGCTGTAAGGCGATCGTGCTACAGACTGCGCCACCGTGACACTCCCAAACATTGTTTTTGAATGACTTTTTTGTATATGTTCTATTTATGTATTACATGTAGAAAATTGCCCAAAATTCTGTTTGACAATAAAGTTTGAAGTAAGCAAAAACATGACTTCAGTTTTGGCTTTACCTCATTTCCTCTCTCTCACAACGATGAAATGTTTTGAGGGCAAACAGACTTTGATCATAATTATGGTAAACAGATGTTTGAATGTGAAAAATGATAGCAGATTCCTTGTTGGCTTCCATTATGAAAGACAGTCTTTCTATAATTAAATTGTACTAAAATCCCTTCACTATGTAGATCGAACCAAAGATTTAATCAACGCATTATCTTTATTTATATGTGTCCTTTTATTAAGCACCATTACACCCACCTCTATATGACCAAAATCGCATCCCACTCTCATCTTTGGACATTTTACCCCACAACACTGATTAGCTCTCAACCCACAATCATCCCCCCTTCTCCGGATGAAAAATGGGAAAGGCTTTTTCCACTGACTAGAACATCCTGACACTTCTCATCTGCCTCCGTTTTTGGTCTGGAAAAAAAAATGCAAGTCAGCCAGCAATGAGACACCATATGCTCACATTCTCTGGTCCAACATGACCTGGGACAGGGTGAAGAAGAACAAAATGCCTTCTCCACAGACATCTTGATTTGCAAGTATGGACTTTTCTGGAATATCCATTTTCTTTTGTGCTACTGATTATACTAAATGACCCACTCTATCTCAGTGATTGCGAAGGATAGTAACAAGCAAATGATTGGAAGTAATTGTGCTGAGAACTTTGGCTGAGTGGTTAGCACATCTGCCTTTCCATATCCAGACAGACTTGAGCTTCTAGGGAGCATTATGTAATTGCTTGGCCTGTAAATGTTAAAGCTTGAAGCTCATGGAAAATTACTCTAAACTTTGTGGAGTAGTGGCAAGTTGGAATAACAAGAACTTTCTCAGCAATGTTTAATGTTGAAAATTAGAAGTATCATTATTATTAGTTTGTCTTTCGTTCTCACACAGCACTCTGCTAACAATAAATAATGTGTTCACACTTTACAATGACATTACATTAATAAATTACAGTTTTTCTCAGTGGCTTAGGTGCATTTCTCACAACACTATTTACATTTGCACAACCGTTAATGCATTTCTCAAAACAATTAGTAAAACTGCAAAACCTTGTTGATAACCTGCAAAAGCGTGTCACTTCCTCAAAATGGAGAGCTCATTCCTCAAAAGCAAGTATGTCAATCAAAGTGTCAGTGTCATCAAGATGAAAAGTCCTGACACCGTTGTTTATGAACAAGATAGTCAAATTTTTGTCATGTTTTCATTATGACAGTTTACTCTCTACATTTTTTTTCAATTCAAAAACAGTCAGATTTTGGTGACACTTCCTGAAAATGCTCAAGACAGCACTACACTACATACTATTAGCGCGACCATTTGAAAACTACAGTAAAGTTAGACATCACTGTATTTATTGGGGTATCTGAGTACAAGACACTGAATATGTATGCTTCACATTTTTACTGCATATGCTCTTTGCAATTCTATTTTATTTGGAATTGCTATCACAGCATTGAGCAAAAGAATAAATACACCCTTATTTACAACAAACATAAGCTTCCTTTGGGTAGAGCTGTGCACAACTGCAAACAATATGGCAGAACATATTGGAACTGAACCTACAACATACATAGGTCTGTAAATCATTCATGAAATTGTTCCATTTAGAAGACATTTTCAGGGGAAAAAAAGTTTTAAAAGTTTTATAAAATTTGCTTGACAGATTTTTGACGACTAGTTCAACAATTTTGTATGTAATGACTCAAGTAATAAAATGAGGACTATTAGTTCTATATGGAATGACTATTCAGCAATTACAAGTTTAGTTAATTTTGACTTACATGACATAAGCAACTGATAATGTTATAAAACAGCAGAGAGTTGTATGAAAGCAATTGATGCATGTCCAAAAGCATTTGCAATTTATTGGAAGGAATGAGAAACTGCTACTATGATGTGCACAAATGAATAATTGTTTTGAGAAATGCATTAACTGTTGTGCAAATGTAAAAAATGTTGTGAAAAATGCACCAAAGCAACTGAGAAAAACTGTAAACCACTGCGTCTATGCACAAACTCGTGATCACAAATTCAGGTCAACTGAATCTGATCCCTCAGACAACTGAACAACTTCAACAAACAGAGTGTGGAACACAGAAGTCATTAAATTAAGAATGGGACACAATCTTGGATGACAGCTAAACCCCTGCACAAAGAAAAACTATGAAAACAGTTATTTGCAAAAAGAAGATAAATCTTTTTCTTTTTTAGCTAGGATCAAAATGCTGGAACTAAATAAGTGCACCAGAAATTGGAGCCAAACAAAAAGCAGCTGCAGTTTGTTTGACTCTCTTAAAAGGATTGTTTTTGAACCTCATCCACCACAGAGGAGAAAATGCTGTCTATTGGACTCTGTAGAGTGTTTTGTATTTGGACACCACCTTCATGTGTGGTGCACTGATGTCCAAGTTGGTTTGGCTGCTTCTAGTATGTAGTATACATACAGAAACATAATGAGAAAGCAAAGTTTTCCACCCCTGACTTTTTCTTGACCAGTAGTCGAGAAATACACAATAAAATAAGCTAAAATTGTGGAATTCGGGGCAAATTACATGAGTCACTCTTTAAACTGTGTGAGGTTACTCACAACCCCACCCCCCCCCCCCCCCCCCCCTTCTTCTGAACCATCACCAACAATTAACTTTGCAAACCTAAAAGATTTTATAATTGTATAGTTTTACATGACAGATTAGTCAATACAAACAGCTACTTCAGAATATTTTGCTACATAAAACACTATTTCTCTGTCTCCCACAAGCACACTCACAGTTTAATGCTTCTTAGCTTGGAAAAAAAAGCCTATGACTCATCCACACATGGAAACATTTTCCCTTCACATGTGGCAGGATTTTTGTTTATTTGAATTCAATAAATCTATTACTCTGTGTTTCGACAAATAACCCAACTCCCTCAATGGTTCATAACGCTCTCTGTACATAAACAGAAAGACAGTACTTCAGTGAAGTTTAGATTTGAAGGATGGCAACACTTACGGTGCTGAATTGAAAAATTAAACAGATGCAGGAAATGTGCTGCATAAAGAGACAAAGAAAGCACCATTTTAAGAAGTACTGTAACACAAAGATCGGTATGCTTATTCAGCACACTTATAAAAAGATTCAACTTCAGGCGAACTGCTATCTTGTTGTTGAGGGACAAAAATGACAACAAAACCTCTTCAAAGAGGAGATTAAAAGCAAGAGAGGGGTTTGAAATCTCTTCACCTTTACATCACGTCACCTCTGAGGCATTTAGCATGATGGGATACAGACATAACCCTTAACCTTTGGAAAAAGCAGACTGATTAGGAAAGGCCAATAGCTTTTTACAAACATCTGTCTAAGAGGAGGTAAAATCTGGCTTTTGTAAACCTTCCTCAGGGGTGCTTGTTTTATTTGAAAGACTAAAGTAAACACCATCATAACAACACCAATTTATCATTTGTCAAGTAAAAAAAAAAAAAAAAAGAAGTACATTTTCAGAGTAAATTTCAGTTTCCTTTAGCCTAACAAATGTCTTAGCAATTTCATGCGGGCACCAGCTGCTCCAGTAAAGCCTGTGTCTGTGACCTCTGACAGCTCCTGATGTTCAGCTGGTCTGCATTTATTACCGTTTGATGTCATGTAAGGTCAATGATGATCTCAGAACAGCACACATATCCTTTGAAGTTTTTATGTACTTGTTCAAAGAGCAAAAAACTATACAATATAAAATAAATGATAATTGGGCTGGACCAAGCAATAATTAAAAGCAGCTCTGTGTGTTTTATTTTAACACATTTACCTCTCAAGAGTATCATTTTTCAAACTACTATATGGAAACAGTGCCAGACACATAAACACAAAGAAATGCATGCGCTAACAAATTAGGTGGCTGTCAGTATTTTGTCTTTATAATACTCAATGCACTTGTGTATTGGGAAAATCATTCTCACATCATCTCCCATTGCCTCACAGTATAATAAAGACTTTACTTTACACAAGTGTCCAATGTTTCCTCCCATGTTGCTCAGATTGGATATGACCCAAGATCATGTGAGCAAAAAAACGCATGTGGATTCTGATATTCTCAGTGGAAATCACAAGTGTGTTCAGAATTTCTTACCTGAATGGACAGAAGCAATTCTTGTTTTTGTTATTTTGAAAGCAATCTCCACATAACCTTGCAGACTGATCATACTGTGTATGAAATGTATGGTCATAGAAATGCAGTGTGATATATTTAATAAAACTAATACAGGGTTCATACACATTTTTACTACTACAATTCCATGACTTCTCCAGAATTTTAAGTACATTTACATGACGTAATGTTTCATGTAATGTAATGAAAGAAAGAAAAACAATGACGTTCAAATGTATTACAGCATATCATAGAACACGCAAGAATCTATTTGTTTAAATTAGTTTTTAATATCTATGTAAAATTGCTTTTGATAATGCGTACACAGCATTCACAATGTGAGAGCAAGTTTTTGGGCAAGGACAGAAAAGAAGTAAAGACATAACCTATATTCAAGTTAGGGCTGCACGTTATATTGCTTCAGCATCGATATCGCAATGTGCGCATCCGCAATAGTCAGATCACAGGACATGCAATGTTGGGATTATAGTTTAATATAGAGTTTAATCATGATGGAGTAAAAGTTTATCATCTGCATGCATTTTTAAAGAAATAGTTCACCCAAAAATTACTTACCATTTTCATTACACCCTTCACTTGTTTCAAACATTTATGAGTTTTATTTTTTTTTAAATAAGCACAAAAAGAATATAATTTAATAACTCCCATAGTATTGAAACAAGTCAAGTGTGAGGAAATAGTGTGAACATTTTAATCTTTGAGTGAACTGTCCCTTTAAGGCCTGTGACTGTGTGAACATTTCAATATTTAAATTTTTAAAACATCTGGCCACAAGACATTTTTTGTAACTTTAGAAAGAATAAATAATATACAATGATGACTATGCAGTGTTGATTATTCAATATCTGTGCCTGAATAACGAATACCTAAAAAACTAAAATTCACTTTTATCTTTACTATATTTTATTTATCTATGCTGGTAATTTATTTGTTATATATTATTCGAGATTCACTCCTCTACAAAATCCCCCCAATCAGTCCAAATAAACCTGTTAAATTATCTAGTGAAATTGTATTCAGATCTCAATATATATCACAGAAATACAAAATATCATAATGTAAGATTTTTCCAATACTGCGCAGCCCTAATTCCAGTATACAGATATTTGTTAAACTAATTTGCATGATTTTTCCAAAACTTTGTGGGTTTTTCTGTTTTTTCAAAACTTTCCAGGCCTAGAAAATGCCATGTCAAAATTCTATGACTTTTCCAGGTTTTCCATGATCGTATGAACCCTGTACTAACGTTAACCAGTTTAAACCATTTCAATATGTATTAAAAGCAATTTTACAACTGCTTTGTATTCCATTGGTACATACACATCTCCTTTTGTGTTTAACATATGAAAACTAATTTTCAAAAAGAAAATGGTGAGCAAATAATAGCAGTGTTTTAAATTAAAAGTGGTGCAGGAAAAAAGGTTTTTTATTTCATTTGCATGAATTTACTGCAAAGCACACGGTTTACACTCCCTTTTACCCTCGTCTTTTCAAGGTCAGTACACCTGCAATCGTGTACAGCATTAAAGAAGGTACCAGATATAGGTCACTTTTAAAGGTTTATACTGTTTTTTATAATATAATACATTCAACAAAGTGGAATTAGGAGTCAAACCCTGTATTGTGAATGTGGCCAAACTTTGAACTTTGCACACTTTGAATGTCAGCCATCCATATTTGGACACACTACTTACTGTAGGTTACTTTATGCCTGTCATATAACGAAAGATGTAGAGTGACACAATTTTAACATTTTCAGAAACTAAATCCATTTGTCTTGAAGATAACATTTAAGGACAAACAATCAGTAAAAACGAATGGTGTTAATTTCTCACAGTACCATACGTGTCCGTCGTTTCAGCACATATGGAGCTTTTATCCTTAAGCTGAAAGGACATGACGATGGCCAACAGCTGGTATGTTTCCTCTCCTTTTTCAAAACCACTCTGCGTGAGAAACCAAGGAAGCGGTGCAAAACATCTGAACAGCAGACAGAGATGCACTGTCAACAAAACACTTGTCAGACAGTGGAAAACATCTTAAATACAACTGTGAGCCTCCCAAAATAAGCTGTCGTTGTTAGCACTTCTAAACAACACCTTACAGACAAAGGGTTTTTTTCTAGGCAATCATAAAAACCTTTACTTACTGGCAAACTCTGCCTTTGCCTTTCATGAGCCTATTTTACTAGATTAGGTAAGAAAACTACACACATTTGGTTTAAAATTTGGCCAATGTACTGCAGGCCACCTTGATTAACGGCCAAATGTATAAAATCTAATAAAATGAGATCAAGCAAATGAACAAATCGCAATGAGGGATTTTGTTTGACATGTAAAATTAAACTAGCACAAACCACCAGAACAATGCGCATAACGTGAAGTATTTATGCCAAAAAAATAATAATTTACAATATTGACAGCATACTCCAAAGCAGATTTGTACATGTAAAACTATTTGGAAATTGTCTTATATCACTGTGGCTGACTAGTTCAAGAAGCAAAACAGGAAAGAGCGACAGCAGTTTCATCACTGCACAGGATAGGATTTGCGAAGGGTCCTGGACACCAGAGTCTTTCTTCTGAAAAAACAGAGCATCTGAGAGGAGGTGAGGAAGAGGATGAGAGAGGGCGGAGTGCTTATCAGTTCTCAAGAAAAGCCACGTAGTCGGTAAGTCTGGCCAGCTGTTGTTCGTTTGGAACCAGCGAGACCGGAGGCGGATCTGGAGAGAGGGGAAGGCAGACGAGAAACATGAGAGATGAGGGGATTCCTTCAAGTGCTCTATGATCTGCTGTATAACACAGAGACATATGAATGTAAACAAAGATGTGCCACAGAACAAATGCATGAATGCATGTGCAAGAAAAAGAGTCCACTACAAATGCAACAGCTCCAGAATGAAAATTGTCATGGCAACCATGTTGAATTAATACACATCAGCTGCTTGTAGTGAAAGCTGCAGGTCATCAGTACTGGGAAACATTTCTCAATCATCAGTTACCCAAATGCATTACAGACATCTGCACTGTCTCACGGGGCCCGTGCAGAAACCCAGATGCTGCTTGTTCCTGTTCTTTTGGAATAAATGTGTCTCGTAAAAAGTTTGCTCAGTGGTTCCAGGCAAACACATAAAAAGCTGTGTGCAAAAACAAGGGAAAGAGCCGCATAGTTCAGAACGATGAGCTGAAGGTGTGTAGGATCTACGGAGATTCTTGTCGGTTACAAAATGAAGGCATATATGAGAGTCAGAGAACAAAGAATTTAAGTGGAATTGGGGTGAAGTCACCATTTCTTGTGCTTGTTATAAAATAACCATGCAGAACTCAATGGAACAAGTTTCTGTTCAGAGGAGGGGCGATGAATGAAACCTTATGGAGAAATGAGTCATAAAGTTGAAAAATAACATCTGTTCTTGCTAGTAATAAGAAGTGAAACAGCGCCCCCACCTGGTTTCTGTGGCATGATCATCCTGGTGTTTGGATCTGCCTGCCACCCATGACTAACTACACCTTGAGCAAAAAACAAAAGAACATTTACATTACAAAGACTTCACATTATATTTCTAAAAGATGCTTTGCAAAAGATCATAAAGAAAGAAATGAACAAAAAATTAAAGGTTGGTGTAAAAATAATCAGAAACGTATGACAGTCTAAGCAATGATCACTCAAATCTCAAAAACATGCACCTTTGACGGCTTCTTCTACTGAGTATCCCACAAAAGCAGCAAAGTCTTCTGCGCTGATAGAGGTGTAAGCTTGAGCCACTAGCCCATATGCCCTCCTACGAGTGGACTCTACAAGAAACACAAAACAAAGAAAAGGTTTTTTTCAAAAGGTTTTTCCTGGTTAAAAAATAAATAAAATTTTTTTTCAGTATTTTGGTTTCAAACACTATTTCCAGGGAATCTGTGGTTATGGTTTATACTAGGGCTGCACGATATTGGAAAAACATTACAATATTTTTTATTCTGTGATATATTTTGCGATAGGAATACAATTTCCCTTAGATCAGTTGAATAACTATTTGAAAAGAATGTATTATTTTAGATTGATTGGCATGATTCTGTAGGGGAGTGCAAAAAGGGTAGGGAACAATTTACACTAGTTTAATAAAGAAAAAGATTTTTAAAATGTATTTATTCATAAAGCGTTTTATTGTTTTCTGAGCAGTGGAACTGTATTCAGGTATACAGTAATTGAATAATCAAATGTAAAATACTAATGCATTCTTTTTATAAACACTTCAATAATAATTAATTTGTCAAAGGTACAATTTCTTATGCCTGAATGCTTTTAAAACCCACACAAAGTCACAGGCCTCAAAAAAACACTTGCATAATAAACTAAAATCCAGACTCAAGATTGCATATACTTGCAATGTGACTATTGTGAATGATCACATTGCGATATCGATACTGAAATGATATATTGTGCAGCCCTAGTATATATACATGTCTAATTAATATGGTATTTCTTACATATTTTGAACAAACATGCCACAAACTTATGGAATGGGCCCATAACATTCTTTGTTTCACTAGCCAATACAACAAAAAATATAGTGGCACCCATTCACATTAAAAATATCAACATACTAAATAAAGCAAAGTACATTTTTAGTTACAGATGGCCAAATCACAACCCACCAAAAATTGTTAGTTCACTCTAGAATTTGAGTCAGTAAGATTTTTAAAAGAAATTAAATGTTTGTATTTTTTGAAGTTTTACTTTAATCATTAATTTAATCATTAATACACTTTGAAGTATTACATTTTATTCATTCACCAAATTGGTGAGCAAGAGAGCCTAAAAAGTAAAATTGTGAGAAAATTTTTGCAATCATTTTGAGCAAAATAAAATGACTTCTATACCATCATATGCATTCATCTCCTTAAAAATATCTTTAATTTTTTTAATCTATTTTATAATGTAATAATTCTTAAACTGAGACATGATATGATGCAAGAATAGCATAGTTGCCATACATAATTACATAAAGCAGAGAAATATAAATATCAATTACTGATTATAGTAGTCATTGTGCATACTATATTTCTAGTGAGTCACTGCATTATTGGTATAGGACAAAAAAACATTCGGTCATTATTATAATAATTATTTAATACATAAAATTAATCATTATTTACATGCGTGAACAATAAAAACTAACTTTTCAGATTTATAATATTTTGCTTAAAATGTTATAAATTAAACATCTTTATTTAGATGCTGGTCCTATTAATGGGCAGAAGTCAAATGCTTAGACACTTCCAAACATCTTAGCTCTTGCACTAAATAAATAGCTCTCTCATGGCAACAGTGTTTACTTAAAGCTACTTGAATGCGACACCAGAGAGGTCAGAAGTGGCTACATGACTGCTTTTTTAACATTTAAAGGCAGACATGTGCATGTTATACAGAGATTGTTCTAGAAAGAAATCCAGATTCCACACTCAATGTGTAAAATGCATCTGTTGGCTTAGCATCTCACAAACTACAAGAGAGCTTGAACAGGAGAGTTTCTGCTCCCCAAATGGATGTTTTATATATGTATATATAAAATGAAGAGCTGCTGAGCAAGGCAGAGACTGGGTGTTGGGTGGTGGTAGGGGGAGTAATGGCCATCTGTCCTCTTCTGGTATTCTACCCCAGAGCCATATCTCATCCTCTTCCCTTTTAAAAATAGCATGTGCCTTTAACCAGAGAAGACAGTTGAGAGCAAAGAGTGCACAGAGTTTACTTGTAAACAGTTACCTCTGGAGTAACTCCAAGACTTTCATTGTATCTTTAAATGTGAATATTGATTTGTACAGCAAGTATGAACAATAAATAAATGTAAAAACTCAAATCTCAATTTTTAATTTTATTTATCATCAAACAGTTAAGTTACAGAACATAACATACAGAACTAGTAACTACAGACTGTATACAGCATATAAACAAAAGTGATTTATTTCTGAGCAAAACAAAAGATGGAAGAAAACTCTTAAGAACAACATCAGCATTTTGACTAAATTATAAAAAGTATAAAAATGGCACCTAGTTATTTGGAAATATTCTTTTGATTATACATGTTGAAATGACAACACTGCTTAGCAGTGAAATACGAACATTAAAACCTCTATTTTCTCATTTGTCAATGACCTTGCTAAATTTCTTGCAACTAATTTACTCCTCTTCCTGATCTTCAGCGTCTTCAAATTCCTCATCATCTTCTCCTCCAAAGTCCATCTTGGACAACAAAGTCTCCACCTGCTCCGTATCCAGAGTGAAATGGTCCATTCTTTCAAAGCCTGGCTCGGGCCTTTCTTCAGCAAGTGAGCCCTTAGCTGCATCTTTTGTCTGGGAGATCAGGTTCTTGGAGGCCTGCAGGAACTCTGCGGCACCACTTTGCTCCAGAGCTTGAACTGCCATGTCTGTTAACTCTGTGGCTGCCTGAAGACGATCCCCATAACGCCTGGCCAGACTCCTGAGTGCAGCAACCTTCTCATCTTGCTCCTTGCCAATACGCTCTAAGAGGGCATTTTTACGCTCCTCCAAGGCTGCATAGAGAGAATCAAAGCATTCACCAAGCTTTTGTTTGGCACGTTGAGCATTGTCCTGAACGGCTGTGCAGGCCTCCTCCATCTGGTTAAGCAACGCCTGAAGGCGACCATTCCCCGCCACAAGAGCATCGATGGCATTACTCAGCTCTCCCTTTTGAGCCTGATAGACACTAGCAAGTGGTGACACCTCACAGTCCTTATGCTGGCCAAATACCTTACACATGGAACAAGTGGGAGTATGGTGAGTAACGCAGTAGATGTTGATCTTCTCGTCCTCGTGCTCTTGACACATTAGCTCTTTGGAGCTTTTGGGTTTTATTGGACTTTCAGTGGTGCTGCCACCACCTCCTCCACCACCCTCTTGTTGCTGTTTGTAAATGTCAATTATGTTCTCAACAAGAAGATTCCTCTGAAGTCCATGCACACCATGGCGATCAAGAACCACTTCAAATCGGCAAGTTGGGCACCGAAAGACACCACCAGAGAAACGATAAGGGTTTCGAGAGTCATAAAGATCACTAGCACATCCTCGGCACAGGTTATGCTGACACGGCAGGATGACCACCGGTTTGGTAAACATGTCCAGACAGATTGGGCAACTTAGCTGTTTCTCAAGGCTCTCCATGGAGTCAGGAGACCCCAACAAAGAGGCAGTTCGCTGAATGTCCATGTTAGTGGTTGCTCTGACTCCTTTTGCTGTATCACTTTAGTGGCTTTCTCCTTGAATAATGAAGTTAAAAAAACAAGCTGCTGCACACAGCAGTGAATGATTCCATGCAGTTGTCAGATCTATTCTGGAGCAGAGTTCCCTTGCTCTTTATACCACCCTCAGCCAGAGGGTGACATACCCTTCCTCCAACCAATCAGAGCACACATTCCTATCCACTTGTTTTCAAGATTCATTTTTGGACATGAAAAAGCCCCCACCCCACCTTTTGTGTTGTGATGATACCATAACACCCCTACCCTATCCTGTACAGTGAAATTTCCTTAATGAAATATTTGCAAGGAGACAAACAAGTTTCATGTCAAGAAAACAAACTTTGTCTTTGTCTAAAAACATTCTTTGAACATGTATTACAAATCTCAAGATAGGAATATTGAAGGGGGGATGCTATATTGTACTCCATCATTACTTATCACATTGAATGTCTAGATATCAGGTAAAAACCTAACATAAAAATAAAGCATGGGTATTTTTTACTATCATGGGATTTAGTGAGTAGGGTTTTTGAAGAAAAAATCATCAGTAATTTCTTGATCAAATGGTCTTGAGAAATTTGTTTGTGAAAAACAACTGTTGATGTCCTAAAAGACAGTACATAGGGAACCCGTGAACACATGGAAAGGGTTATTTTTAACTTATCCTTGCTCCGGGAGGATCAGGTGCATGCTGGCACGTGGGTATCAAATGAAGACTATGTTTTAGCATGATGATATTACGTATATTAAACAGAGAGAAGATGTTGCAAAGATTGCTTGTTAGAACTTCTCGACAAGAAAAGTATGGTAAAACAAATAATTATACTTGGATAATAAAGTAATCTGCACTTTTTCATTATACCTGCAAGCAGTCAACATCTGAAAGATTCACACTGGGCCTGTGATTATGCAGAGATAATGCCTGGGCTAATTTTAGTCATGAACCACTTAAAGTGGAATCTGAAAATATCAAGATACATTACATGTTCATACATTTAACCACATCACTAAACAAGACCAAACAACACACATAACCATATTTAATGTGCCACCTACAAAGTATATTTATATAACATTTAACAGTTATTACCTTGAGGTAAAGGTCATTTAACAATAATGAATTCTGCCCAGCAAAATGATAGTCAAAATTCTCTCTCTTTAATTAAAACATGAAGATTTTGAAGACAATTTCAACTATGAGGTAAAACACTGATGTGAAAATGCACAAATTTGTTACACTATAAAAATCTATTTAGGAATCTAAAGGCTTGTTTGATTCTAAGCTACTTCAAAACATCTAGTTGTAATTGAAAACAAGCTTTTCCAAATAAACACAACTGATACACAACTGTTCAATCTTATGTGTATGTATAGAGAACGGACTTGTCAGCGAATGAGATGATACACAATCTACGCAAACACGACTGACAGATGTGCATGACCATTATACATGTTTTCTGCAGCAAATGACACATGAACACCGCGTTTTCAGATGGCATGTAAAGATGAAACGATTTAAGCTTTTACATGCAGCAGCACTCAATGTCATTTCCAGAGCACTGGACCAATTAGATGAAAGCTGAGGGGGGCAAGTCTAAAATTCTGTTTTTAAGTTGACAGAACAATGGCAACATGAAGGAACCATGTCTGAGCTCTGCATCTTGAATTTTCTGACATAAAGATCCATTCTTTGTAAATGGCTCATAAGTTGTGGCACTGCTGTGGTCTTTTACATCTAATTCCAGTTACTCGCACATCTGCACTAAATGCATTAAACTGAACTAGTACAGACTGTACTGAACCGTGAATCATGTATAAATACATATGGTTAGACCTAAATATATGCATAGATAAAGATATCCATAGGACATGAACATATAACGCCTTGCATTTATTTAACCCTTACAGACCTTGGGAAACTCTTGCAGATGGTATGATGTAAAAAAAAAAAAAAAAACCTGTTAAAAATTGTTCTTTTTATATTGATAAGTAAATATCTAATGTTCTCCCCTGCTGGAGACATCATAAGTGCTCAGAAGAGTCTGTGTTTGCCTCTTTGAAACATTCTGATCAATTACTGTTTTTGATAAAAAAAATCTAGTGGGAATGTATGATTTTGCATTAAAAACAAACCAGGGCTAAGCACACAATACGTTTCCATGTTTACATAAAATAAGTTGGCCAACTTGTAATAAGTGTCTTAAAGTCCCAATAAACCGTAAGCTGCGTTATTTTTTCACATTGTGATGCAGTTCCTACAGAAACAAAATTTTAATTGAGTAAACAGTGGGTGTGGCTTGTTTTTTTTTTTCTACCCCAGGCTCAACGCATGTAGTTAAGCAGCCATTTCATTTAGAAAAATCGAGGAAAGGGTTTTAGAAGAGTTATTACAACCTAACAGACTCCTCCTGCTCAACATTTGTGTTTGTTGTCAAAACTGACAGTTGGACCAGTGTGGTTAAGTATGTTAGCCAGACCCATTACCTCAAAATCACGTAATCTGAGAATTTAACTGAAAACAAACAGGAAGTGCATTTTCAGATTTTAATTAAAGATTAGAAGGGCAAACTATTTTTCTTTTTCTTAATGGCATGCTGAATTGTTCACCACAAAACTAGCAATGTGAGCTAACAAAACCATATGGTTAGTTTTTATTTCGTGGGGACTAGAAAACAATAAATTGCTATTTTGACAATTTTTTCTTAAATGTGTATTCCACACAATTGAGCTGCTGGTGCTGTGACTATTTTAGAGATGTGCCTTTTCAGTCACAAACTGCTCTCAGCATTTTTAAGCTTGTTTGAAAGCTGTGCGCTTGTTTTACTTGGTAATAACTTATAACTTTATGGATTTTTTCCCATTTCTTTACAAAAATCGTGATATATCATGGATGGTTTTCTTGTGATATATCAATATATCGCAGAATCACTGATTTATTAATATCGGAGACAAAAAAACATGATAATATAGTATCATGAGATAACTTGTGATTCCCAGCCCTACATGCTACACCACACTAAAGAATTACCATGGTCTATTATGGTATAAAACCAGTTTCATTGTATTCCGTCAACAAGGAAAAAGTTCACTGCGTCTAGCACGTCGAGTCGACTGATGCAGAGAACTCTTCTCCCCCTTGTCAGGCAGACCACAGATAGTTTGCAGGGACTTGACATAGTACATTAACTACATGTCGTTTACACAATTTCACTCACCAACAGTTTACAACCATTTATATTGCAGATAACTGCCGGATTATTAGTGCTCTTTCCACATATATGAAAGCTTTTATGAAAAGTTTTATGATTTTTTATATGAAAATATTAATTTTAGTATGCTGAAATGACATCAGCAAAAATCTAAAGACAAAACAAAAAACAAAACACAAAAAAAGAGATAAAAACTGAAACTAAGTTTAAGGGCAGAGTCAAAGACCTGCATCATCAAGCACAAACTTTTATATTTATAAATATATACATATATTTTTTTTTTACAGGCTGCCACTTTTTAAGGAATAAAACTAGTCTTCGGGAAACTTCCTAGAGTGCTTAACAAAAAGTGCACATCATTACATTACAGTCAAAATCAGAGGGGCTGCAGTTATACGGTATATAGCTTCTATCCAAAAAGGTGAGGTCTATGTGTACATGTTCAAGTGTATTTGTGTATTAAGTGTTTGTTGTCTTTGAATATTACATTGTGTCACTTCTCAAGAGACATTTTTGGCAGAGATGTTATAGATTCTTTTTAAACACGTTTTGTAATGTGTGTGCCTAACCCATCACAGATCTGTTGTGTGCACAAAACAGCAACTACAAGGTAACGGTATAGTCAACTACAATATAAGCCTCTTCATTATACTGTTGATTACACCCAGAATAAAGCATAAAATCCCAAGCCATATGACAGTACCGCACAGTACCTCTTAAAGCTTCCATCACAGGGAGAATGCTCTCAGACCACTGGAAAGCAGCAATAGCAGAGTAGATGCCTGGAAAGTCTCGCTGCCAGATCCGCTGTCCTACAGCCCATATAGCTGCCATCTCTGGGTTTGCCTGTAATTAAGAATTGTATCAGAGATCTTAAATTGGTTTTCCTTAATATTAGACACCACTGGGAGGGGGACTCACTGTTTGATTGCTTGAGGTATCCGTTTCCAAAGGTATCTGGCATTATTCCTACATAAAGCACATAGTTATTATGACAGAATCAAATGATGCTACAATAAGCCATTGAAATAATAAATATATGTAACATACATGTCGTTGTGCAGAAGATACAAGACTAGTAACTGGGAATATACTTGAGGCGTTGCAATGCCACCAGGAGCCTAAGATAGAAGGTATCAAACATTAATATAAACATAATGACTGCAGTCAGACAGCTTGTTATATAACAGTAAATACATTCGAATACAAGGAAAATATTAAAGTATTAATATTAAAGACAAAACTCAACAGATATTAACACAAATTAACAAATGGGCTTAATAGTTCGTTGTTGTGTAATCCCATGCTAATGTTTTCAATAGGCTTCATGACCAGTGTTGTTCATGTGACAGCCACGATACTGCTGGTCAGCAACTAACAAGCATGCACAGAATGAATGAACTAATAAATAAATCTCTCTGTCTTATTTACCTCCAGCTCCTGGGTTTCAAACTGCAACAGCAGCTTTTCATCAAGTTCAGCCATCATGACAGACACGGGCATCTTTTACAGGAGCTTCATATGCTAACGGCTAAGGAAAACAAACTGCTGCTTTTCCGGATCAATGGCGACACACTGACACCTGCTGTACTGGAGAGGAAACGACGCCACGCCCTTAAATGTAATGCAATGTTGTTTTTAAGAAATAAAAGGGTCATTCAAAAATAAAATAATAATTAAAAAATGGAAGGTTAGAAAATATTAAGTTTATTCTTAACACATAGAGAGAACTTAACAATTGTGTTCTGTCATCTCAGTCAGTCTTATTATTTCTTGTTTTATTACAATATTTCTGGCTCATATTCTGACACTATTCGTAGCCCTGTTGCAGATACGCATCACTAAATACTTAATTAGAACTAGGTTATGTAATAGGTCTAGTTTTCAGATATTAGTCTATTCCCTCTTTTCAGTGCAATTGTCATTCAGATAACCAGTCCTCATTTTGGAAGGTGATTACATGCCAGTTCCTGAAAAAGATGTGAGGTAGCAAGAAGACTGGCATTACAGGACGGGTCAAAGTACCACATACTGTACGTCATAATTGCTCACATCAACAGCAAAAAGGGCTGACAATAGTTTGACAATTTCAAAAGGTTTGGTCCTAAATACATGTTGCACACTACTTGTATACGGATTAAGTTAAATAACTAATTGTTTATATTTACACATTAATATGGTAAAAGTGTTTATTTCTTATAGCAATTTTGTGTCTGATTAGATTTGGAAGATCCAGAGACATTCCTCAGAAACCCATTTGTTGAAGTATAGCATTGGACACGTTGGAGAAGATGTAACCTACAGCAGCTGTTCTCAGAACAGCACAACAATGTGTGATGAACTTGATTTTCCTGATACTGCTGGCCAGCTGCTGGATCACCAGGTTTGAAGAGCAGTCCAGTTAGAAGAGCATGTCTCACTGTCCATAATCCACCTCTCATAACAACGCTCTGTATTTAGAAACATGTCTCCTAAATCATATCATTGCTGTGACATCTCTGCTTACACACGGAGAAGCTGTTGCTCATTTATAGACCTATATTTAAATTTTTCTACAGTTGCACCAAATTAAAACAGGTTATTTTCCCGTTGCATTGCATCTGTAAAACTTACACTTTATTACATCATTAGTTTTTTGCTATACTAACAGATTTCACAGTGGTATAAATCCTCACATCAGTCTCGTTTAGATTGACTGAGATCAACTTACAGTCTGAGCTGTCTATATTTAGATCTAGTCCCAAGAACAACAACAGATGCGCAACATATGAAACATATTACAGTCTCAGACAGTGTGACAAGGCAAAACCCAACTAAGAGTCTTGTGACACAATGTCAGATGGCATTTCATTGGAATACACAGCTGAATCAGAATTTGTTGAGGCTCTTAAAGAAGCACAGAGTGAGGGGGACTCTTCACGTCTGCAGACCCTTTTGACAAAAGCAAGCAAAGAAAATCCAAATGTCATCATAGAGTTGTAAAATGATGACTGGATGAAAGACCCTGATGTTGTGCTCCCCCCAGCTGTGTTGTTGGGTAAGTACAACTCAGATAGGTCTCTGGCTGATGTTTGAACATGTTTGATTCAATATAGATTTTACAGTTTGAATTGCATCCTTATTTTTGAAGTATGAACAGATTTTGTTCTCCCATCAATCAATTTTTTTTCTCAAAATACTCTCTGTATTTTGTTGAACCTGTTTACACCTTTACAATTCCCAGTTTACTGCATTTTTCTTCCCAGCCTTCCACCTTCTGAAACACTAAACCAAGGGTTTCATGTTTACATTCTATAAAGTAAAGTTAAATTAACTGTAAATGAAACAAAATTATATAAAATAAAAAACAAAGTCTATGACTTTTAGATTGTTACATAAATATACACAATTGGTATAAAAATACAGTATTTTATGTTTTTGAGTTGAATGGTACTCAAGACGATATTAAGGTCAGGTTTAAAAAGTTAGACAAGTCAGTGATCTATTTTCTCATATAAAAAAAAACTTGATATATAGTGCTGCTGTGAATAAATCAGGCTATTGAATAACATTTGGTCTTTTGATGAAACTACCAAAGGGATAACTACTCAAGTTATCTGGGTTAAAAAAAAAAAAAAAAAACTCACTTTTAAGCATATTTAATGATTTGCATAGGCTAAATTCTGAAGCACAGAAGATCAGAGATTAAAAACTTAGAAGACACTTTCAAATACCTCCAGTTTTTGGTATTAATCTGGCACCAAGATGGTTGAATGTTCTAATGTCTTCAGCCATTCTAACAGCAGGTTTTCCAGTTAAAGGCCAAAGTGATGAAGAAACAGCCACAGTAAAATATATTGGTCATTACAAACATGTTCTCTCAAAAAAAAAAAACATTGCATCTTTTTAAAATGTCATTAATTCATTGTAGTTCCTCTAAAAGGCTGGCTGTCTATAAAAAATAAATGCGCATGTGAACAGAATAATAAGTCTCAATGGGCAAATGGTTCAACACTTGCCACTGGTGTCTTGATGTTAGAGAATATCAGACTGAAGGCCCACCTGAGGAGTAAAGTGTGTGAAAAGGGAATGGGGTGTGTTTTCTGCAGCATGAACTGTGCCTGTTACGCCTGTTAAGACTGTGGGTGAACACACCAAACGAGCAACAGCCTACTGAAATGAGAACATAGGTTCTGCAACTGTGTGAGAGGAGGTACCTTTCCATAAGCAGGTGTCAATATTGTCATCCCTCAAAAGGAAATCTGAACTGGTACTTCGCACAAACAAACAATAAACAAAGTAGCATTTATGTAACATTTTCAAAGTACTTCTCACTCACCACAGAGGGCCTGTGCAAATACTTTTATATTCTGTGATCCATATTGTTTACAAATATTTTAGAAATGCCCAGTCAACTCTGCAAATGGGTAAAGCAGTTCCCTAAAGATGAAAGCATTGAAATAATGAAATGGCCACCCAGTGTCCTGATCCAAACCTGATTAAAACTCTGTTATCCACAAAATAATATGTATATAATATGCATGTAATTGTCCTCTTTTGCATCAAATCAAGTTAAACTTTAAACTTATATTTGTCCTCATCGTTCAGACATTTTTGACAGTAAATCAGCAGAGTCATAACACACTAGATGTTATCAACTCGTCTGGAGATTTTTTCTTTTTAATGAACCTATGTGGTTATATGCAAGGTTAGCAAATATTGGCCTCATCTAATGATTACTTGCACTTACACAACTAGATAAGAACTCCCTAATAACATTCAACATTTGTGAAGTCCTGTATTAAAACAAGTTGTTTTGACTTATTTTAATTGATCAACACAGTTAGGGTTAAATAATGAAAGAGATTGCATAAAGGAGAAATTAAGGCCCTTTCACTTCTCACTGGAATTACAGATGACAGCTCAGGGCACTTTTGGAATTAAGGTCACAATGCAAAGCACTAGTGTGGATCAAATTCCCCAGCAGCTTTGATTGGAGGACAATGTCATCACACCTCATGATTTGTTGAAATGGAGAGACTGATTCTATTCCTGGCTTGTTTAGCGGTGATATCACCAGCAATGCTTTCCACTCAGCTGTGCATCTGGCATGTTTATCGAACTGACCTCTTCAAACACTCAACCTCTGTGTTGTTGTGTTGTTTGAAAACAATGGCCAAGGCACCCAAGTCATGCAATTGCCCTGCACTGATCACATGTCATTTGGACTAAAAATACAATATATAGAGCAACAGAGATAATATAAATAGCCATAAAATCACACAGGTAAGAAGTGGAAAGGATTGTCAGGATTAGCCATGCTCTCCCAATGTAGTGGGGTGTGTGTTGAGAGTCGAAAGGCCTCGCTTTTGAGAGAGAGAAGTCAGTCATCCTTAGATAGCGTTAGGACAGAAAAGGGCTGCAGACAACCAGGGATGGACTTTCTTTGTCCCCCTGTTCTCAGTGACCTCTTAACTCACCACTGGAGAGACATGCAGGATGGGTTCACGGATCCAGAGCAGCTGAACAAAGTGCTAGAATTTGAGAGCGATGAATTGCTGTGGACTGCTCAGAAACGGGGTGAGTCCGAATTGATGGCAGAGGCAACGAGTGCCTATGTTTAAAAAGACAAAACATAATTATTTGTTTATTTCAGCATCATTATTGGCTGGAGGTGTGCAAGTATATGTTGCAAATTACACCAGCATATGCTAAAGTTTGGATACTGCCTCCAAAAAGAGATGCAGGAAGGCTAGAGTTATTAACAGACTTCTAAAATAGATTAAGCAGAAGCCATCCTGATGGTCTAGTGCTGGTTTTGTTCTCCTGGTAAAACAATAACAACAACAACAACAACACTCTGGTCTTACTGATGTGCAATATTAAACAGCAATGTCTTGTTAAACAGCACCACAATATCTTGAACCTAAATAATACATTACTGATATGATAAACTGCTTTAGAAATGATTCACTTTTTCAGTCTCATTTTGACATCACATGTATAAATTGTGCACTAATAGACCTTTTATAAGAAAAAAGAACTTTACTTTTTCATATATGGAAACATCACAATGTGCAAAAAAAGATGATAAGTTTATTATAACTATTTTGGTTAATGTCCTGCAGTAAATATGGCCATTAACTGGATATGTACTTGACATACTGTATATGAGTCACACTGTAATCCAGGCTTTGAACACCGACAGCGTGTCTGCTAGTAAACATCCCTCACATTCTCTGCACTCCCTGCTGATGAGACAGGCGTCTTACACGAGACACAATGACATATTAAAGCTTTTCATGCAAGCATAACAAAGCTTGCATCTTCTAAAATAGACTAAATGTGCCATGCTCTACAAGTCCTTTATCACTTAGAAAGCCCTCAACTCACGGCATTGTGCCTCGCTCTGTCTGTGGGTGAATGCAGCATTACTGGCCTGAGGAATCTGTGTGGAGTTGACACAGGATTTCTAAGGGATTGTGGTAATCTTCTGTGCATATGAATGTCATGCACGATCAGTGCTCGAAAGCCCTGGTCCCAGTCACTGTTTGTGTCTGTCACCATGCAACAGTCCTACTACGCATTCTACAGATTCCAGTAAAGATTTATCTAGTGTGCCCTCAAAATAAAAGATCTCATACTGCACAACCAAGAGATTATGCCACAGCAATTAAACTCTGTGCTATACATATCTAATGTAATCTATGCTACAGGCCCTTCTTAGCATACGTGGAAGTAGCACATAAAATTTGATCTGTTAAACAATAGAGCATCTCATAAATGTTCCAGAAAGACAGATTAATTATTCAAATAAAACAAAAGGCAACAAATGGACATAGATGATTGCAGCTTAAGGGATTTCGCATCTATCTCGTACATCAACAACTAAAAATGACCTCGGTAAGCTTATGGCCAACTGATGGAGAACAATGGCTTACTAAAAATAGAAACAAAAAGTGCTTGAAGCTGGATGAAAACATCACTAGCACTATATAAAGTCCAGTCCTTAAAAGTGTAGGCCATTTGAAAAGGTAGGAGGAGATGCTAAGAACTATGCGCTTTGAGAACCTCTGCTCCACCGTGCAGCTGAATGGATGGCAGGCTATGCTGGATGATAGCAATAAGTCAGGACAGGATCACTGGGAAAGAGCTCATTTACGCTCCTTATGGCTTTATAGAGCTGTAGTGAAGGGAGACACCAGAGGGCTTAGAACCCTCCTAAAAAGGAATTATATTGATGTCGATGTGTTTTACAATGTGAGCCAGGAGGAACTCGAGTGGCAGACTCAATCAGAAACTACATTTGGACCCTCAGGTAAAAACAGTCATTTGAGAAAAATCTAAACTTCATGTAGGCCAACACAATCTCTCAGAACATATGGTAGAATGTTGTACCAAAAAAGGTGAAAAGCCTGGTCACTGGGGCAGTACCTTTTTATGGAACAGAATTGTACCTTAAGACAAAGAAACAAATTTGTACCATTGCAGTTTGTACCTTTATGGACTTGATTTGTACCATGAAAAACCAATGTACCTTTGGTTTTTAAAACCTGCAGATCCAATATTGTACCTTCATCAAAGGTACAAATCTGATCTATGAAGGTGCCATTACAGTGACAAGACACTTTGTACAGTGTCAAATTTGTTCCTTTAAGAACTATTTAAAGGCATTTTGCATTTTATTTAAATATAAAACATCAAATACATTTTTAAACAATTTTTTTCAAAAAAGTTTCTTTCAAATGCACCTTTTCCATTTACAATAAAGAATAAAAAATACTTTAACCTAAATCAAAAGATCTATTTTTTGCTAAACATTTCACAACACTTTCCACAATGTACAATTTAAAACTCTTTTCTCCAATTTTCACACAAAACCTTTGTAATTGAATTTACTTCAATGAATAGAAATAGAATTATGCGAAAGTATTGTAACGAGATATGCACAATGTTTGATTAGCTTTACAATAATAAAATGTCTGCATGAACACTTTGCATATGCAGGACATGCGTAATGGCAAACGCCAAAAGGTGCGGATATCAATAATGAAAACATGTTTATCAGAAAATGCTTACTAAACATTTATTAAAAATGCCTTTAATGTTTAGTTTACAATACCTATAGTTTTATGTTTTACCAGCTGCTTTGTATTATTGTATTATAGAACTTAATAATTAATGCTCATGAGTTTCTTTAAGCATATGCTTTTAAATGATGATTCATATTTTAAAATGGAAATTTTTTCTAAAATCACTTTGCCTTTCGAGTAATATTTATTTTCATAGATATTGTAATAAAGGAGTTGTCCAACACTTATGTAACTTTTTTATGAGAACAATTGTGTTCATTTCATTTACTTCATTTCAATACCAAAAAGGTACAAAACAGTATTATATGAAGTATTTTCTGTACCATATGAGGTACAACTTTTACAAAGGTACAAAACTGTTCCTTAAAGAACATTATTTGTACCACCATGTATTTATATATATATATATATATATATATATATATATATATATATATATATATATATATTCTCTGATACCTTTTGGGAATATTTCACATTCTTTCTATGTCTGAAAGTAAGGACAAAGTTATCAATATCAAAATTCACAACAGTTTTATGTGGGTTGTTGTATCATGAAAACATTAGTTGGTTCAGCTAAACTACTAGAAATTAAAAGACATTTGGTTAATATTAAGGATGATGATAATAAATTAGTTAACCATGATAAGAATTTTGACTGATAAAAAAAAACGACAATTTGTACATAATTCATATTATTGTTAGAAATAATGGCTACTATGGCCAAATTCAATTCATATTTACAAATATACACTTTAAACACAGCAGACTATTTTAGTTTTTCTCAATTCACAACAAAACAGTGACACTGTGATTTAAAAAAAAAAACTAGCATTGATCGACTGTACTTTCATTAACTAACATTAACAAAGATGAATAAATACATTAATAAATGTACTGTTCATGTTAGAAAGTATATTAGCATTAACAAATGGAACCTCATGGTAAAGAGTAACCCACTTTTCCTGTGTTTCACATATTCAAATCTAATGTGCTGTCCACAAAAACCTGATACTAATAATCCCGTGGTCAAAACTCAAAATTATGTTGATTGTGAATTTTTTTAAGTTTGAAGTTATTATATAAATGTGTCAAATGTTAAAATATATTCAGTTCATGTAATAGAGCCAAATGCATATTTTCAGTGCAGTAAATCAACATTTTAACCCCCGAAATTGAAAATGGTCCCCTGTTAGATGGTGACAAGCAAAGCCTGCTTGGTTCCTTTTTAATACTCTAAAGAATATTTACACTCTAAAGAACCTTTTGTGGATTTACAGAGGGTGTTCCGTGGATGGTAAAGGTACTTTGTACAAATATAAAATGTTTATTTTTAAGAGTGTACAGTGAAAGAGCAGATTCTGATCCATTACATGTTAAGTGTGTCACATCATTCATTCACTCAGAAAAGCACACAGTATAAAAACGTCACTTTAGATCTGTTTAATGCATCCATGTCAAATAAAAGTATAGATTTTAATTATATATTTCTCTTGTCCTTATTTTAATATTTGTCTTACGTTCTGTTAAAAATGGCCTGACATTATCTCCCAATTCAGGTCTTTGGTCTCTGGAGTATAAAAGGGAACTGACAAGCCCTCTGTGCATTGCTGCAGCACAAGGTTTCACTGAATGTCTGCAGTATTTACTGGAGCACGGAGCGCATCCTAACCTTATCGCAGGAGGAAAAGCGGCACTTCATGAGGCCTGTGCAAATGCCAACACTGAATGTGTAGAGCTGCTGCTGGAACATGGAGCTAATCCTAACCAGATGACAGAAGAGGGACTGACTGCCTTACATCTCTGCAGAACACCACAATCACTACGGTATCTTTATATCAATAGGATAAACACTAAAACTGCATAATGTCTTATTGCATCCAGACCAGTAATTTGCTCCTGCATGGCGTAATACATTTGCTGGCATTAATCCTAAAACACAACAGCCAAAACACCTCTACAATTTTACTGATAGAGTATAACTCTAAAGATGCAAAAATAACAAAATAAATGTACATGTAAATAGTTTTTTAGTCTTTCTGTTTGAAAATTTCCCTTTTAATTCAGTGTTTAACTATGTCAATTTTATGAAACTTGCTACTGCATATTGTAATTCAGTTTAAGCAGCAGTGTTTGCATTTTCACAACAAGAATTTTTTGTACAATTTTTATTGTAGTTGTGCAAAAGCCTTGGTAAGATATGGTGCCAAGGTAAACATTGCCAGTGAGGAAGAGGATGAAACACCACTGCACGTGGCAGCTAGACATGGTCTGCCCCACCATGCCCAGCTGTACCTACGATTTGGAGCCTGTGTGAACCATGGCAGCTCTTCAGGTGAAACACCACTAGGGGTGGTTTGTGGAGTCACCCCAGAAAAGAAAGACAGCAGCCAAGACGAACGATACCTCGAGCTGTGTCGTCTCCTTCTGGCCTATGGAGCAAACATTAACTTGGCTGATAAAGAACACCGCAGTCCTCTACACAAGGCTACCCGCAGTGTTCAGCACAAGATGGTGGAGCTTCTGTTGGACCATGGGGCAGATATCAATGCCATTGACTATAATGGATGTTCACCACTCTCTAGTGTTCTGCAGAGCTCTGTGGTTCGGCAGGAGTGGCAACCACACACCCTTGTTCAGACCTTGTTAAATCGTGGCTCTATTAAAGTCTGGCCACAAGCCCTGCTGAAGGTAATCACTAATAATGTTAAGATTGCATTCAAACATTGTATTGCATAAGCATTCAACAGAAAAAAACTAAATATTATAAGAAGTCTAAACAATTGAATTAGATCTGACCTTTTCTGGCAGCACTATAAGTAATTTTCTATTCATTTTTCCAAAGGAAATTTTTAAAAAGGGTCTTTAGTAAAGCTTCATACATCATGAACCAAGTCAGCTAGCTGCATTAATAACAATACAAATTTTGATATGATGTGATGAAAATCTAAGTTGAATGAACATTGGACAAAAAGACACAGTGTACAACACCAACTATAGTTTTCATTTTCATTGAGTAAACAACTGCAATGCAAAAGCATTTCTAAAGACAAAATTAAAAAACAACTACCCATTGAAGCTGTTGATTGTACTCATAGACAAAACATATTTCAGACATGTAGTATTCAGAAAGTGTAGTAACACGAAATCAATTATGTCATTCCTAGCAAGGTAAAGGTCTCCTTATTTGCTGCAACAGCTGAATGAATGCAAGCAGATTAAACAAGTTCAACAAGAGAAAACATAATCCATTAACAACACTGAAGCTCTAAATAAATCTTATCTTAAAAGTTTATCAATGGCTGTTTAAAAAAAAACGCAGAGAAAATTAACAGAATTGTACTTCTGGGACCTAGATGCATTCTAATAACTTACTGAGCTCCCATCTTAAATTTCCTTTGATCTGACCAGTTGACAAAAATAATTAATTTGATGCTGTTTTTTTAAGGTACTAACAGCCTGTGCTGAGGCACCTAAAACAGTGGAAATCCTGTTTAACTCATACACGCTTGTTCCTGTAACCTCCAGATGGGTTGAGGCCATACCTGAGGATACTTTCCATGTGAGTCTCTTAACATTTCACAGGAATTTTTGCATTTTTCTTTAAGCTAAAAGCTTAAAAGTAATCAACTTTGAATCAAGTCAATGCATTACACTTTAATATTCCTTTTTTTAGCTTCACAGACCCTTTTATGAATCTCTTTTGCACTGGAATATAAGCCACGTAGTTTACGGCATCTGTGTCGGTCTGCTCTGAGAAAACAGTTTGGAAAGAACTGCTGGTCAATCATTCCCAATCTTCCTGTGCCAAAGTCACTGCAGCGGTATCTTCTCCTGGAACCGGAAGGATACATTGACTAGAATCAGACCTGGAGAGAAACCTTCAGAAGCTTATTTATTACTTTTTTTAATATTATGAATGAAATAGTCTGACTAAGCTGAATTCCATTTCACTTCCAAAACCTTCAGACCTTTGTAAAATTTCTGTTTTATTGAGTGTGTTTTTTTCCACCTGTTTTCATAAACTGATGCATCAGTGTAAATAGGTTTGAAGACTTTTTTGTTGATTGAATGACAGTGTGTTGCATATGTTAGGAATCTTTCAATAATATCTGTTAATATGCAGTTGCTGCTTATTAATGTTTATTAAGATTTTATTTATTTATTTTATTTTTTTGCTTTCAAGTAAAATAAAACCTTTTGTTCAATTTAATTCTGCATCATTTATTTCAGCAAAGCAACTGCATGGCATACACAATACACTGGAATAAACTTATGCTGACCAGCCTGAATGCTTGAAACTCTAGTTTTTTGACCAGAAAACACATTCACCACCAAATTTATCATGTACATCTTTTCAAACATAAATATCTATTCAGCCAACCACATGGCACCAACTTAATATATTTAGGCATTAACATGATAAAGATGATTGCCTGAAGTTCTGTCTGTGCAAACCGTTGGTGCAAACTTAAGCATTTGAGCTAGAGCAGCAGAAAATCACCCTGGCACCAGTCCTGCCAAAGGAAACTAATCATTCACTTGTGACCAAAACTAGACAACAGAAATTTGACAAACGGTTGTCTTATTTCACTCACTATCCTTCAGCTTAGCCCATGATTTATCAGGGGTCGCCACAGCAGATTGAATCACCAATCCCTTGAGTGTATTGTGTCTGACACTGCATCACTGAGATATGCAGTCTCAGCTTGCATCATCAAGACTGCATCCAGATACTATTGAATTAGTCTGGCTGCTGGCATGTGTTCTTCTCTCGATGAATTTGGTCAGATGATGTCGTGGTGGCCATGAGGGGGCGACCTGCTCCACGTAAAATCTTTTAAAATTTGTATCACATATGAGTAGGCTAATATTGTACTATGTGTTCTGTTCATAAGTTGGCGGTTCATTCCGCTGTGGCGACCCCAGATTAATAAAGGGACTAAGCCGAAAAGGAAATGAATGAATGTTCAGTTCAAAGTGTGTAAAATGTTTTTTTGCAAAATAAAAAAAAGGTTAAACATTAGTGATCCTGAATCACTGAACCTCTTTCTTATGCTGCACTGTATGTATATATATATATATATATATATATATATATATATATATATATATATATATATATATATATATATATATATATATATATATAGCCAATTACATTGCGTCAGAAATATTGATTTTTGTTCATTAGAATATATAAAATATATAAAACATTCTCAGTAAATATTTTGACCCTCAGATTGCAGATTATCAAAGTCTTTGATCAAACATTGTGCCTTCTTAACAAACCATCAATGGCAAGCTATTCAGCTTTCAGTTGATGTAAAATAAATAAATAAATAAATAAATAAATAAATAAATAAATACTTATGGCACATTTGGTATTTAAACCTATTGGCCTATATTTTCAATAGTAAACAAATATTTCCCCCTTTTTACCCATCTTAATGTCCGCGTTGCACAGACTGCGTGCGCGTAATGCTGGTCTCATGATGTAAAAGTGCGTGAATACTCGCTTTAACATCGTTGTGCCACCTGGGAGCGGTAAACGCACCGCTATTGAACTCAACGAGCGGCGGTGACGCACAAAAGCTTCACGACTGAACCGGATCAGACAGACTCTCCCGTGTCTTCTTGTCACTTTTAGCTGTTCCCGTCACCCTCACCGAACTCGGTTATCCATCTCAGCTTAATAAAGTTACTCGTTTTCATTTAGTACCCTACAGCGAACGTGTGCGTCCAAGCGCTGCGTGAAAAGGAAAGGCATGTGAAGTTTCTGTCACTGTCAGCACAGATGGAGAACTCAGTGGAAGATGAGTGCGCTGATTCGGGAGCGGAGACCGGAGGGTAAGCGATTGTATATAAAGATGTTTTATTTGTAATAAGATGAAATTAATGTGTAGTGCAACGAATATAGTCATAATACACCGTTTAATATGCTACAAATAAACGTGCTGAAGAATCTGACTCCTTTAAAGCAAGTCTTTTGAGAAATCATGGATACAAACATTGCACACTACGCTCGTTTTAAGTTTTCGTACATTTTAAGATTCCTTTCTACCTGATATGGCTCATTATTTAACCATCTGTTGCTTGCCATTAACACCCAAGACATCTGGCGCAGGGATTTAATACTGAAAAGTAGCTGGAGAGCCAATGAGTTGAGATATTTAGTGCATGCTACTTAGGCTTCTTAGCAGAAGACAGTGACTGAAGTAGCCAATATACACATAGATCTGACATCAGTTCTCTGCCTACTCTCTGTTATTTCAAAGCCACGTGTGATCTGTGCCATCATTCTGTGCTTTCAGCTTTGAACCATGAAAAGATGCATCCTGGTTTGTTTATAGGTATGTCACATCTTAATAGCTGTCCTGTGCCTTAGGTATAGATATGCTTATTTATTATTAGACAAAAATGGCACTGCTTGAATCCTCCCTTTTTTATCATAATATGTGATTTGTGTTTGTTTATAACCTTTATAGGCCTGCTTTAGAGAAGAAGTACTTTTCTAATGACTAATTCTTCAATTAGCTGATGCATTTGCCCAAAGCCACTTATAAAAGCAACCTGGGGTTTAAGCTCAGATGCTGACATCTCATCCTTTGAGTTTAACCAAATTTGTTATCTTAGCCACTGAAATAAAAGTATCCTCACTGTCATTCTGAACACAGCTTTTAACCCTGGGAACGTTGGATTAAGCTGGGTTAACATACTTTTAACCCAGGGATCTGAAACTGTGAGAAAAAAAGCATGAGTTATAGATTCACTGTATACTTATTTTACCTCTTTTACCTTTTTTGTCGAACCAGGCCATCTAGGGGAAAAAAAGCCTTGCCAGCAGTGGTTAATATTTAATATTGCTTAGTCTTTATGAAAATCGCCTGCTATTTTCTTCCAGTCAAAGACAAAACACTACAAATATTCAAATATGAATGCTAACCTAGGGTTTAGAATTATGCAATGTGAAACCTCAACATACTTATCCTGAGGTAAATTACTTGTTTTAAATGTAGAGCAAGATAACACATTGGCAAAGAGAACATTCCTATGGAAGAGGATATTCAAACTTACCCTTTTTAAGATAAGGCTAGTGCCAAATATCCTCTTCAGTAGGAATGTTCTGTTTGCCTACTGTTATACGAGCTTGAGTGAAAACCTTCGGGAGGGGCAATTAGTAATTGCTATTAATGTTGGTCACTTCTAAGAATTAATACATTTACATATAAATTAATTATATACAGTTATATTATTATATAATCATGTACAGTACACTCAGATAGTACTGATAGCGCTTCACTTTTTCCAAATTTTTTTCCTTATTCCAAAACAGATTAAATTGATTTATTTCCTCAAAATTCTACACACAATAGTCCATAATGACAATGTGAAAAAAGATTTTTGAAATTGTTGCAAATTTATTTATGAATTTTTATTATTAATTTATAAAAAATCACATGTACATAAGTATTCAAAGCCTTTGCCGTGCAGCTCTAAATTGAGCTCAGGTACATTCTGTTTCCAGTGATCATTCTTGAGATATTTTAGCAGCTTAATTGGAGTTCACCTGTGGTAAATTCAGTTGATTGGACATGATTATATAAGGTCCCAGGGTTGACAGTGCATGTCAAAGCACAAACCAAGCATGAAGACAAAGGGACTGTCTGTAGACCTCCTAGACAGGATTGTCTCGAGACTTAAGGCTGGGGAAGGTTACAGAAATATTTCTGCTGCTCTGAAAGTTCCAATGAGCTCAGTGGCCTCCATCATCCGTAAGTGGAAAATGTTTGGAGCCACCAGGACTCTTCCTAAAGCTGGCCAGTCATCTAAGCTGAGTGATCGGGGGAGAAGGGCCTTAGTTAGGGAGGTGATCAATAACGCGATGGTCAATCTGTCTGAGCTCCAGCGTTCTTCTGTGGAGAGAGGAGAACCTTACAGAAGGACAACCATCTGTGCAGCAATCCACCAATCAGGCCTGTACAGTAGAGTGGCCAGATGGAAGCCACTCCCTGCCTGGAATTTGCCAAAAGGCATCTGAAGGACTCTCAGACCATAAGAAACAAAATTCTCTGGTCTGATGAAACTAAAATTGAACTCTTTGGAGTGAATGCCAGGCGTTACGTTTGGAGAAAACCAGGCACCACTCATCACCAGGATAATATCATCTCTATAGTGAAGCATGGTGGTGGCAGCATCATGCTGTGGGGATGTTTTCAGCAGTAGGAACTGGAAGACTAGTCAGGATAGATGGAAAGATGAATGCAGCAATGTACAGAGACATCCTGAATAAAAACCGGTTTCAGAGTGCTCTTGACCTCAGACTGGGGCGACGGTTCATCTTCCAGCAGGACAATCACCCAAAGCACACCACCAAAATATTAATGGAGTGGCTTCACAACAACTCTGTGAATGTCCTTGAGTGGCCCAGCCAGAGCCCAGACCAGCTGTGAATACTTATGTACATGTGATTTTTAAGGTTTTTTTATTTGTAATAAATTTGCAAAAATTTCAAAAAATCTTTTTTCACATTTTCATTATGAGGTATTGTGTGTAGAATTTCAAGGAAATAAATGAATTGAATCCATTTTGGAATAAGGCTGTAACATAAAGAAATGTGGAAAAAGTTAAGCGCTATGAATACTTTCCAGATGCACTGTACATACAGGCCTATCTTGTCTCAAAGACCTAAGTAGAACTTCCGTTCTCTTTTCACACATATGTAGCCTTTACATTAGGTTTTCTCTACAGAACGTAAAAAACTGCCCATTTTCTTTGGTCTTAGATTGATCTAGGGTTAACTATTGTGAAAAGTGTTTGTTTGATCCTATAATTAATAGTTGAAGCACTCGCTATGTTAATACATTGATGTCTTGCACTCAGAAAAGCATAGGAAAGACGGTTCCAAAGAGTGTTGGAATATTGAATATTTGGTTTATTTGACTGTCTGATTGATTGCTAAATGACAGCTGTGCATTATGTTCCCATTCAGTTAATGTAACATCAGTAACTATAAACTGCATGAATGGCAGTAAATAATGTATTTTATTAAAGCTTTTCATCAGTTTTCATAAGCAGAAGACAGTAACACTTCTTTTATTTATGGATATATTTATTTCATCAATACAGTAAAAGGGTTTTTAAGTCAATTTTAATATATTTTAAAAGTAATTTAGTCCTGAATTGACAAAGCCATTACCCCAGCCTTCAGTGTGACATGATGCTTTCAAACATGACATGATGGGTTTTACAAAAATATGATTATTATTATTATTATTATCGTTATTATTAGCATTGAAGTCTTTTTGTGAATTATATTATCTATAGTATAACCTTAGATCAATTTAATGTGTATGCTTAATAAAAGTATTAACTTCTTTTTTTATTGACTGCCCGCAGAGCTTTGATTGGTATTATATATTGCTGAATATTATCAGTAAAGACTGTAACATTAGACTGTTTAATTTGTAACTTTCAAAAAACAAATATAACTAAATGCAATTTAGTTGTACTTAAAAAGGAACTTCATATACTGCATTGTTCTTGTTGCCAAAGAAACAGGAAAGAAAGGGAGAGAGGAAAGGAAAAAAATGACCAGAGAGCGATAAAAGGGGAGAAAGCATGTTCAGTGGAAAACGTGACTAGGTCATTATGTAGCTGTACATAGGTATGGCATATTTCAAAAAAATCTTTAGTCTTTAGTTTTGTGCCTTCCTCAGCAACCACTGAGCTAAGAGAATACAAGCTTTCCACAATGAAGTTACTAAAGACACAATCTTTGATCATAAATTCTACATATATGCGTCTATACACTAGAGGCATACTACACACACTTTATATACCATGACACCCAGAATTGTTTATCCAGATGTAGGACCTTCCTTTGAAACCTTGGGATCCTAAATCACTCTAACAGTCTCTAACAAAGGCCTCTCTCTGTTTCTCTTTCTCTCCATTCTGTCATTCACTCTCTCCTCAGGTCTGACTACAGTCTTATGTCGTCAGCAAGCAGTGAGTACATGCCGTTTGTTTGCACATTCCCTTTTATTAAACACAGATTGTTTTACTAATGAGATGTGTCTTAAACAAACACTTCTGAACTCTGAGAAAGCAAATACATTTAATTTCTCCTTCTTTTCCCTTGTGCTCAATGTGGTTTGTCTATTCTCTTTTTTTGTATTTCAAAAAAGCATGCTAGAAATGACAAGAGGAAGATTTCTATCAGGTGAAACTCTCGACAGTTGTTGCCATGACAGTGAGATTAGTTTGTTCTGGAAATCACTGCTTGAAGTGCTTTGAGAGCTCCAACACCTCCGCTTGTTTGTGTGCGAGTGCCTGCTTGAGTGTGAGTGTTAGTGTGTATGTGTGTAGCTGACCTTTCCCCGTGGCTGTGTCGGGCCCAGTCTGTTTCCCTACGGAGGGATTAATGTCCAATATTAGCCCATTAATCTGGGCAGCAGGAAACACTCCTCCCAGTGACAGCGCAGGAAGCTCTCTTTCACTAACACACTCGCATTCAGACACACTCACCTACCCACACACAGTAAAACGTAGAGCACATCAAGGACACCATACTACACATAGACTATGCAGAATTTACTGAAAGATCAAGAAAAGTGGTTCAATGTGGACAGCAAATGAAGAAAACAGAAGGAGACCATTTGAGAAATAAAAAGACATAGAAGAATTCAATGATTCATTTAGTTTTCACATATAAAAACTTTATCACAATGCTATAAAAGTCTAAATGAGAGTGTAAAGTTTTGCGGGTTATCTATTGATGTGCAAATTAAAGAACACAGACGCTACTGCTCATTTTCATGACCAACAACATCTAATGAACCTCACAAACCAAAACAAATGTGTCTTTGTTGTCTATATGTTCAGATAAAGTCTTTTAATTAAAAATAATCTCATCTCTACCATGTACTATTTTCAACAATCCTCTTTTTACAGCTCTTCAGATGCAAAATAGGAAAGTTGAAGACATGCATTTACCGTCACTGAATAATCACACACACACACATAACAGTTAATTGACCACAAACCTTTTTTAAATTATCATCTCATAAATTTTGTATCTGAAACATATATGATGCATATCCAATAACGTCACCCACATGAATAGCTAAGCCCTGTCATTTTTTATGATTGATATTTTACAGTGTGTCTTACAGTAAATAATGACTGTAGTGCTTTTATAAACCAAAAGAAAGTTTATGCTGGCACAAGCTGGTAGTAAGTCTGGACCTACATATCTTTCATTTAATTATTCTCAATTAATAACAGAACTATTTTTGTTAGCATGGCAGTGTGCGTCTAAACAATATTGTGGTGTGGATCAATGTAGTGTAGGGAGAATGCTGTATATTGAATATTACTGCATATTGAAATTTCATACTATTGTCATTTCCATGGTAATTGTGATAAAGCTAGTTTGTGATGTGCATGCATATCGCACATTTCAATTCAATTCAATTCAATTCACCTTTATTTGTATAGCGCTTATACAATGTAGATTGTGTCAAAGCAGCTTCACATAAAAGGTCACAGTAAATAGGAACAGTGTAGTTAAGTTTGTAGTGTTTAAGTTCAGTTCAGTTTAGCTCAGTTCAGTGTGGTTTAATAATCACTACTGAGAGTCCAAATACTGAAGAGCAAATCCAACGATGCGCAGCTCTACAGATCCTGAACCATGCAAGCCAGTGGCGACAGCGGTTTAGTCTGTAGGTATTAGTTTAGTTTAAAACTTTATTAATCCCCTTGGGGCAATTCATTCCCACATGGTGGTGCTTCACATATAACAAGAATGACACATCAACACTTAACATCAGGTACAAAAAAAAAAAAACTAATAATAATCCATCGATTAACTACATTTCTTACGTAACCTAATTGCTACAGGCACAAAAAACGTTATTGTCCTTAGACGTCGACCAAGGGGCATCCACTCAAAAAGTTTATTTAAGGGGTGTGTGCTGTCTCCTAGTATTTTATGTGCCATCCTCAACACCTGCTGTTCGTAATAGTATGCAAGACTTCACAGGGGAACTCCCAAAATCTGTGAGCACAAATTAACGATGCGTGAGTACTGAATAACCAACCCAGGTAGCAAAGAATTCTGGCCCAGATTTGGCATAAATCTGGCACAGCAGGCATTGGGCCAATACAGCATGTGGGCCAAACATGGTCCTGATTTGGCAGAGGTAGCACCATCTTTAAGGTGGCACACAATACTTGGGCCAGATGTATAATGTAGTATTTGGCCCAGATGTTATTAATTTATATGTGGCTCATGTAAGTTTGGCTTATCTTGACCCACATTTCAAATATATTTTTTATTATTTTCAAATAAGGAAAAAAAAAACAATCAGGTCGCTTCAAGAAAAAGCACCCCTAAAGCACAATGATTCATGGGTTTATCAATTTCATTGCAGTCGTGACACACCAATCTGGCCTAGTTCACGCTCAGTTATGGGTTATTAACTTAGCTGAGACTTGATATGGTCCGTGTTTAGCCCTTGTCTGGAAGCCAGACTTGGTCCAGTCATGTACCGTAATTCATTACGGCATGTGGGCCAGGCAAAAGCTGATTGTGTGGGCCAAAGCTGGGCCAGAGATATTTTGCTATGTGGGAAAAACAATGAGACAATTTGTGCACAAGTGCATAGGCTTTACAAAGTGTCATTGCCAGTAACTGGACTTTTTAGTATATTACTGTATGCGTTTTCTTTATCTGAACAGCTCTGCATGGAAAATAGGTCTGTTTTTCCACTACATTTCCTCTTATTGTTTCTGCATTCTATCTCTTTTTCAACAGTATGACAGTAGGCTTTCTTGAAATGCTGCCATGAATAACTGCCTTACTGCTGCATCATCAGTCATGTCAGCATTTGGCCATTTCTGCAGCTCATCTGATTTCCTCAGTATCCATGTGCACAACACTTTCATCTCTATATCTTTGTTTTGACACATCACTAACAACTTTAGTGGTCTGTATAAACAGAATCCAGAGTTGAGTGTACATTCTTAGAAATCTCAGCGTTGTCTTTGCTCTGGGCACTTTTCTGTTGAATAATGTGCTTAATTAACGATTTTAATAGAACTGAAAATATAATTTAGCATCACAAAATCAGCCTTAACGCTTTGTTTCACACACAAAACTACATGGAAGGTTAGATCAGAGGGAAATAAACACTTAAAGAGTAATCACTTTTTACAGTCTAAGACTGATACCAGATTGAGGAGTATATTAAGGATGGTTAAGCTGGAGCTAAACATGGTGTCTTATTTAATGGTGTTGCTTAAGTCTCGCGCAACCAAACAGATTACATTCCATTACAGTCTCAACTAAGATTACAGATGGTTTAATGTGATCAAGGTTTTGTGAAGCTTGCTGAATGCAGAGCTGTGTACAGAAACCTCCTATTTCAGATATACCCAACAATATGGTGCTGTGCTAACTATAATCCTTTTTATTTGTTTGTAAAAATCTTTGTGATGATATTTGACTTGGGGTGGCACAGACTGTTTTTGGGTAACAAATGTTTAACCATTCAAAATGGCTCTTAAGACGTGTCCAAAATACATTTACAAATATGAAAAATTATTATAAATCATTTAAAATATTGGTCATTTTGAGGATCCCTATGATCGCCTATTTTGTGGTTTAACTTTTCAACATATAAGCTACCTGTCTTTGGAGTATTTGTTGACTGTCAGATTGGGGACTGAGTGAGTGCAATATAAGTGCAAAGTTACCTTAAATGCATCTGTGCAGATATACAATGTGCGATCAGTTTGTTGAGTACGCAGATACACATTGTGTTTGCGCATCAGTATAACAGACCCTTTCAAAACATCTTAACCTTGATAACAACCTTTATACATTAAAACTACTAGTAAGATGCTGGTTTGCTTCATCCATCCAAGAAAGATAGCTTGCATATCTTCTGGCCATAAAAAAAAGTTTGGTAGTTTCAGAAAGTTTGATTCACCCATAAATAGTCTGGTTTATTTTTTAATTGGATAATCAGTATGTGATTTAGTTCATACTAAAGTTTCCTCTTCTCAAAGTTCATTATTAGGAAGAAGGTTAGTGATTTCATAACCTAGTACTGCGATGGTTTTCACTTCTGAAACTGCAGAATGTCCTTAGCGAGACAATAATTCCCTGTCTAGTTATACTTTCTTTTACCACCATTGCAACATGAAGGTGATGTCAAGCTATGTTCTAGGTAAAAATTTGGCACCATTTTAAGAGGATTGTGCTTGCGTTCTGCTAAGTTTAAGATTTAAAAACATGTTCATGTTAGCAGAATTATCATAGTAAGTCACACCATCGCTCAGGGAGAAGACTGGACAGATCTGTTAAATATTTTACTGATTAAATTCACTACATATAATTTTAAATAATCACATTGCAGAGTGTTGCAATGTGATTATTTAATGAAAGTTTAGGGTTTTTTATGCTTAACGAGCACCTATTGTACCCCCTTTTCAAGATTTAAGATAAGCCTTTTGCATCTTCAGAGTGTGTCTGTAAAGTAGCAGCTCAAAACACTCATCAAATTATTTATTATACCTTTTTGTACATTGAAAATTTGAAAAATTCCCACCCACCATTCCCACGTGCGTGTCAGAGCCATAGAGAACGCTCACTATTGCTCTGATGGGTGTAGCCTTTTCCTGCTGCATCTCACGCATAGTGACAGACAATAATTAAGCAGATCTCTCATACCACTGTAAGAATTATGGTTATTTGGTATATTTGTTGTGGAATTAATTCAAGCCTTTCTGCAATGATGAGTCACACACAATGTTGTTATAAAGTTCGCAAACATGGACGTGCTCGCGCACACACACACGTGTGCACGTTTAGCTTTGTACGGTTTTTGCACAGCAAAATGTGACAGGATACACATTAATATCCACTGCTGTATGAATACAAAATAAACCAGATTTAACTTCCCCAAACCAGGATTGAAGCATCTTCTTTTATAATTATACTGACACTATGTGGCTCTGGTGATAAATTGCAGTGATTTTAC